>NW_026782398.1:0-166291 GCF_031769215.1 Ylistrum balloti | reverse complement strand
AACTGACCAAAAGGGAAAGAGATCCCTGAAAAATTACAAGGAAAAAATAAGATAATAAAACTCGCACTGCAATAGATAATTGAAGCTATTTATAGCCTATGGATCATAACTTATTACAAATTCGCATTTTCTATCAAAGGAGGAGTGCCAATTTGGGCCTTCTGGCGGCCATGACCGATATTTTTTATTTCTTGTGTAGGAATTCCTTGGGGTTAGGCGGTCATGATATGACATAAAATTAAGGTCAGATCTGAGCCATTCATAAGTTATGGGGGGGGGGGGTAAAGTGGGGGGTAAAATTCATAAACAGCTCCATTATGACAAACCTACATTATATTTTTGGATTTTTTCTTCTTAATTTTCATGTAATAATCCATATCAAAACATTCATTAGTAAAATTGATTGAAAAAAATATTCCATTGTTGAAAAGTAGGTCATGGTAATTAAGCTCATTAATTGCGAATTATATTAAAGATGAACTTAATTTTCTGCCTTAATGTACATAAAAACAATACCTTTATCATGTACCATGTTTTAATAAGAAATATTTTTGCATACTTTAAAGAAAACAAAGAAGAGGCGGTGCTTTGAATTTTAGTTCGACAACTTTGACCATATGTCTGTATCTAGTGGTTTTACCGAAGTATTAACACAGAAATGGCTAATGAAAGATATCAATCTTAACCTCTAGTGTTGCATTTCACTCCACTATACATACAATGGTCGTACACATAGTTACTCATTGTCACTGTCAGACTCAGACCAGTCCTCAATCATCATTGCGTCATCAGCACAGCTGAGGTAGCTTGATGAGGCAGTTGGGTGTGCTATCCTAGGCTGGTGTCGCTCATAAGAAAGGTACCAGAGAACAGATGCAATATGGGCACAGCAGCCCACTACCCTGGCACCAACCTTACACTGGCAATACCAACCAGATATAGGAGTCAAACCAGGGGAATACTCAATTCATAGGTTGTACAGTTTCGAAGCAACATTCTGGAACGAATCTGAACTTTAATTAAGCCAGGCTTTTCCCTGCATGCCATTAATTCATACTGGCCATCTTCAGACAAGTGCTCCATGGTATATGACTTTGCCTGCTTCAACTGATATACTCCCATGGTAAGATCTCTCAACTCCGGTTCTGTCAGCTGAGGAAAGTCAGGCAAACTGGCCTCATCAAGCTTGACCCATATGGCTCTTTTCCTAGCCAAACCTTCTTTTTCAACTTGAATTTGCAATTTATTGGGACATTTTGACAGAGCCAACATTCGCTCAGCAATGATGAGGTCATTGGGAGAATCAGAGGCAAGTGGGGGGCGAAAAGCATTACAAATTGCACACACAATTCTCACAAAATCACCTACAACTGGAATGAGAGTGTTGGGCAAAACATGTCCCAAGGTCTTCCACTGCTTAATCCGCCCATTTGCCGACTCCACAACCCACCTTACCTTTGTTACAAGACGAGATTCGTTTGCCTCAGTATGTGTGTGTTGTTTCTGCCCCTTTGGCAAGAAAAATGGCATTTCTGTTTTGATGCCAGCATCATTCAACAGTTCTGTCACATCTCTGAAGCCTCTGTCAACGACAAGAACATCATCATCTTGAAACCAATCCTTGATGTTCTCAGTGTTAGTTTTCAACATGTGTTTTGTAATGTTGGCGTCATTATTTCGACCGTCTGCTAAATATGGGCCTAGGACAGACAGTATATAGCCATCTGAGGCCACAAGAAGCATTGGTTTCAGGAGAGGGCGTCCTTTGTGCATCGAAAAAGAGCGTCGTTGGAAAGTATAGTTGCTGGACTTTTCAACATAAATATATGTGCCATCAGCAACAACTATAGCGACATCTTCACCAGAGGCAAACATCTTCCTTGCAAATACCGTTGTATGGTTTTGAATTACTTGTTCTCTAGTGATGTGTTGCAGGCCAAGGTGTGAAGGAACGAAGTGGGTCATCAATGCTTGGCGAGCTGAATGAATACATTTTCCACATATTCTCTTTGTCATGTTGAACAGAGAAGCTAATATTGATAAAGACATGCCAGTCCTCAACTTTACAAGCAGGATGGCTAATGCAGTCCTTGCGCTTCTGTTCAGTGTAGAGTAAAGAGAGGGATTAACTGATCGTAAAAGGTCAGAAAATTGATTTTTATACAGACCTGTGAGACGGTAGTAATCTTGATCAGTTAATCCATCTGAGGAATCAAAGTCTAAACAACTTTTCTTTGAAGCAGCTGCCCTAAGTGTCAAAAGGATCTCTGATATTTCAGAAGAATCCAGTTCAGTGTCTTTGCTGGAATATGCGAGTGAAGATAGACTATCAGATGGGAAATCACCATTCACTATGTGGGAAGAACAACATCTGCAGGTGTTTGGGACAAGGATACCTGTCTTACTTTACTCGCATTTCTGTTGAGAGCATTACCATTTTACTTTTACATTCCTCTCTTAACATTTTACAAATGAAACATCGAGATTCACCTAATGTAGCCCGTGGAATGTCAAGTTTGATTTTTTTGTTTTCAGGTGACTCAAGCTGGTGCTCTACATCGCTACTAGGATGTTCAGTAGATGAATGGTGATTGTAGTATCTTCCCCTGCATTTTTTACATACGGGGTCACCAAACCTTAAGGCATCATTAATATTTGCTTTCAAGTAAGACAGAATGTCTGTTTTATTCAGACAACAGAGCCTTACTTTATATTGTGCTTTACAACAAGCGCACTGCCTGTGCACTGGCATATTGATAAAAGAAAAGAAAACAGGGCATAAAATTAGAAAACACTCCTTATTAAAACCTTAATTTGGATGAACAAAATTATGAACAACAGTTGAATTACAATTATATGTCTAAATTATATGTACAATATCAGTGACAGTCAAACCAAGAAAGTATACTGAAATCGCTGAGGTTGTGAAGTGTAGTTGCCACGTATTAATTGTATATATAAGGGTATATGAACTGTCTGAGACAAGGTGCACATGTATACTCACCGGTAGACACAAAGATCCTTAACAAGGTATATGTCAGGGGATGGCATTATATCCCGCCATTTTAGCTTAAAGCTCAACCAGCCGTACCAAACTGGTTTAAATATCTCTACATTTATCAAGCAATTTATTTTAAACAGTTCTTAATGCAGTACAACTTAACATTTATTTATTAGATATTTATTATCTAATATAATTACATAAGACAACTCTGATATCAACTAAAAGTTGTCAAAAGTGTGAACCCGCCCCCTCCCATTAATTAATTCTCCATTTTCTATAAAGTATTCAAAAATAAATCTTACTAAAGCATGACACATGATAAAGGTATTGTTTTTATGTGCATTAAGGCAGAAAATTAAGTTCATCTTTAATATAATTAGCAATTAATGAGCTTAATTACCATGACCTACTTTTCAACAATGGAATATTTTTTTCAATCAATTTTACTAATGAATGTTTTGATATGGATTATTACATGAAAATTAAGAAGAAAAAATCCAAAAATATAATGTAGGTTTGTCATAATGGAGCTGTTTATGAATTTTACCCCCCACTTTACCCCCCCATAACTAATGAATGGCTCAGATCTGACCTTAATTTTATGTCATATCATGACCGCCTAACCCCAAGGAATTCCTACACAAGAAATAAAAAATATCGGTCATGGCCGCCAGAAGGCCCAAATTGGCACTCCTCCTTTGTTGTTAGAACGCATGGACGAAGCGCCTCTAACGAGATTTGCCAGTACACTATAGTAAAGCGTAGGTTCCTTGGTGACAAATCGTACGCTAAATTAATTTATTAGCTGATTGCATGTTCAGATCATAACATATCGATCTGTATTCCTTGTTGCTAAACTAAATGTGTCTGGACTTCTGATTTGTCATATACTTATATTGACCACATAGCGCCTAATAGTCTTGTCGCTGAAAAAACCATCAATCTCTCGGGACTAAACACCAAGTGGCAAGGGTAGTCGGTAGTGCAGAAATTCACCTTCACTTGGTATTATTATGTAAATTTGATCAAACGCGTTTAAAAACACAGGTTAAATACTTCCTGAGTGTACAATACAGGTTTCTGTTCTTCTGTACACAATGTCTTCTACTTTTCGTACAATTGTCTTATTTACTGGACACAATATAGAAGGGGAATTACCGCATATAGTGATCAATGACTAACGATATAATCACTTTTTGTCTTATTTACTGGACACAATATAGAAGGGGAATTACCGCATATAGTGATCAATGACTAACGATATAATCACTTTTTGTCTTATTTACTGGACACAATATAGAAGGGGAATTACCGCATATAGTGATCAATGACTAACGATATAATCACTTTTTGTCTTATTTACTGGACACAATATAGAAGGGGAATTACCGCATATAGTGATCAATGACTAACGATATAATCACTTTTTGTCTTATTTACTGGACACAATATAGAAGGGGAATTACCGCATATAGTGATCAATGACTAACGATATAATCACTTTTTGTCTTATTTACTGGACACAATATAGAAGGGGAATTACCGCATATAGTGATCAATGACTAACGATATAATCACTTTTTGTCTTATTTACTGGACACAATATAGAAGGGGAATTACCGCATATAGTGATCAATGACTAACGATATAATCACTTTTTGTCTTATTTACTGGACACAATATAGAAGGGGAATTACCGCATATAGTGATCAATGACTAACGATATAATCACTTTTTGTCTTATTTACTGGACACAATATAGAAGGGGAATTACCGCATATAGTGATCAATGACTATCGATATAATCACTTTTTGTCTTATTTACTGGACACAATATAGAAGGGGAATTACCGCATATAGTGATCAATGACTAACGATATAATCACTTTTTGTCTTATTTACTGGACACAATATAGAAGGGGAATTACCGCATATAGTGATCAATGACTAACGATATAATCACTTTTTGTCTTATTTACTGGACACAATATAGAAGGGGAATTACCGCATATAGTGATCAATGACTAACGATATAATCACTTTTTGTCTTATTTACTGGACACAATATAGAAGGGGAATTACCGCATATAGTGATCAATGACTAACGATATAATCACTTTTTGTCTTATTTACTGGACACAATATAGAAGGGGAATTACCGCATATAGTGATCAATGACTAACGATATAATCACTTTTTTGTAGGCAATTATGATTATTATTTTTTCTATAGTTTTTATACAAAATCGAACAACTGGGATTAATAAAATATTGATCGGTTTTGAAAGGACACTGTTGCATATAATTTTGTAATTAAATGTTCGAGTAACGTTTCCAAACATTTCTCAGTATTATACTTCCTGCAAGAACCGTAAACGACTCGTTCGCTACAGTTACCACAAAGGAATCTACAGTTTAGTCATTTGGCTTGATAGATCCTGTAATTTGTAATAGTTAATTTACATTTTTGCACAAATGCAATGAATTTGTCATGGAAAACAGAACAAAATTTAAAGAATACATCAGAAAAATGCCGAACTCTTCAGGAGGCCGCTTTTTATCGCCTCCTTCAATCATACAGTGGACTCCTTTCTATGGCCCTCAGACACTTCCTTAACAGAAGAAACCACACCCAAACTGTGAAGGGTGAAACAGTTAGTCGTGTCTAGCTTTATAGCTATATATATACGCTATGCTCTCCCCTGCACGACTAGATATGATGTAATATGTTGTATCAATTACAAATATGAAGATGTTCACATAAATCTGTTCGTCATCAGTGTTATGAAAACAACATAAGGATATCGGTTAATGCAGATGATTAGGATGTAGTAATCATTTTTCCAAAACCAGTACATTTATGTCATATCCATCACTATCATCTATAAATCAGCAAGAATTATTTATCTAAGACATCTTTAATTTTCGTTATGTTGTTTAGTAATTTAATGTATTTCTACGAATTCAGTAAAAGGATGATATTATAACGCCCTTCATACGTAAATAGAACGGAGTGTCTTGTTTCTAATGGTTATGATGGCATGTTTCTGTACAATGACAGGAAACAGAAACGCGGTGTTGCTGTTCATAATGAATCCCATTATACATTTCGATATAAAGAATCAAAAACCAGCAAAATCTTTCACGGCGCCATAACCAAGAAAATTAATATGTTCACGTCACTTGAACGTGACATTTTTTTTACTCAAGAGAAATCAAGATAACATGTCCAAAACATTCTATACAAAAATCTAATTAGGAAAAGATGATAGGCAAGAGTTTGGCAGTACGATGTAGTAAAGTGACGAGGTAGTGTGTACTCTTCAAACGATCTACAAGGAATGAACAACGTGCAATTATCTTTGTCACTACGTTTGGTAATCAAATAAATATAGGTTGTAATTACACATCTCTCGTTTCAAATTTTCAATTGGTCTTAATGATACAAATCCACCACTGATTTTTACTAATGAGGGTAGTAAAAGGACGAAACAGCCCTTTTATCTGATCTTGCGAAGTGTCGTCATGAAAGGAATGCTTTTGATTGCTGTCTGAAATTCTATAATAGCCATCCACACAGCTGATTATGTCACGTGAACAAACATTATTGTATCTAACTCCGACTTTATAATAAAAAATAATAAACCGGTCTTCGAGATTACATATGTTGGACTTTGCTGGTGAACTTTAAGTATCCAAGGTTTGCCTTCATGCCACGTTTTAATTCATTGAAGAATGGCATGCTTCATGATATACAGAAGTACTTGATTTTATTTCAAAATTAACAAAAATTGCACAATCTCTAGAATTATTCAGCTAGTGCACCTTCCCATCTACATTTTGACTTTTCGTTCGATCACTGGATTTTCCCCAGTCACCCTCTGAGCTTCAAACTTTAGTCCTGACGAGTCCTAGGAGGACAAAACGTCCGTATAGGGTGGTCGGGTGGCGCATTGGTAACAAACTCGCCTTTCACCTAGCCGACCGAGGTTCGATTCCCGGAACAGACGTGAAAAGGTAAGGGGTCACCTGTCCGACCACGTGGGTTTTCCCCGGGTACTCCGTTTCCTCCCACAATAAGACCCCTCGCGCGCTTACATCCGGGCCAACAAGAGTGATTAGTATAAGTTGACATAACTTGTTTCGCAATTGTTGTAAGATAAATAAAGTTTATACAAAACATCCGTATGATGTAGGATACTTTGTTGTTTGGCTCTGCTGTATCTCACTCCAACTCTATAGTAACGGGTATCATTCACTTACGTGTTTATTGTACATGTGCAAACTATTGTAGATGTGATAAAAATACTTTATATGTAGAAAAATATAGATTGTTTTTTATTCTTCAGCTCCCCTTACAGAGATACTATTTATTGCGCTGAAATCGTCACTGTCTTACTCAGGTTTTCGTGGTGCCTCATATCCAATTACCAATGTGATATTAACAGAAACGTATCGCATGACTATCCTAAAATTGTTGGCCTAAAAAACAAATCCAAACGGTCTCTATTAAGACTTTTCAGTGACACTAGAATCCGCAAATTATTTAACAAAACATTTTGTTTCTAAAAGATCACACACTATCTACGGTATCTCAGTGTTATATTACAATATTGGTTTTAAACTTCTTCTCGCCATGCGTATCAAATGGCAATTTACTCAAAGCAATAATATCATTGTCCAGCTGTGTGCTGTGTTATCTATCTAGCGTATAAAAACAACAGTTTAATGACGTCAAACAAATCATGCTGCGATTCCAATCTTAAACCAGAGTGTTTTTATGTCTTTTTGAGCTACGATTTACAACGCCGATATCGTAAGGGTAATGATGGCATTTGAATGTTAACGAGGTGTACATTCGCACGTACATGGCCACGCCAGGTGGTTTTGATTTCACGAACAGATGTGGTCTCCCGTGGTCACAGTGACCTAATTTAATGAAAAAACAATCAGCTAAGAAAAAAAAAAGAGAAAAACTGAATGTGCCATTTCGTAGCATTTTAGTTGTATAGAATATTTTTTGTTTTAAAGTAAAACAATGGAAACAGTTGTATTTCATTAATGACATAACAGCTTTGGGTCAATTAGGTTTTGAGTAATTCATTTTCGGTGTTAATGGGCATAAGGAAAGAAGAAGACGATGAATGTTTCTCTATCACTTTAAAAACTCAAATTGAAGTTAATCTTATCCCTGATTCCGGTCTAGGCTATATCCTATCACGGATGTGATGTTGATGGTGACCATTTTACCGCCTACGGCGCTTGTTTCAACCGAGTCCGTTTACGCTTAATGTGATGTCAACTATGTAAAGCATACTTAAGTTGTCTTTATCACACTAATCAACTGTTGTTAGAGGTGAATGGGTCGGACTGGTGGAAGTGTCTATCCCGCACAGCATGTCGGACAACGGTAGAGGTGGTATGTGATGACGTGCTGCCCAACACTGCCTATATAACTGCTACACACGTCAGTCGCTGCTCCTTAAAGGAATACTTCTAGCTGGTCGCCAGTCTTAGAAGTCAGGATCGCTTATTGTTGGTGGTGACAAGAAAAGTTTTCAGGAAACTGCAATTACTCGTGTCTTGGTATCATTATATTAATTTCATAAATCGTGATTCTACAACGTCGGATACTAATCAGAAGTGAGGAATGTTGGATTAATTGCAGATGTTGAATCTATTTTCACGATGGTATGTATATTTTTTATTAATAGGTTGAAAATGTTTTACTTATTGATGATATAAAGTTAGGTGCAAAACTCAAACGACAAATTTTACCGTTGTTGGTGTACTTTTCGCCAACGTGTAAAATAGACAGGAAAAAGGCATTTTTCTTATAAATTGCAACTAAGTCGAGGGACTTTCTCCGTGCTGTGTAGGATACCTTTGACAGGGTTTAATAGTGGTTGATTAGGAACATTAAGTCTATTATATTATATTTTATCAATTAAGAACGAATAATTCCGGTTTACCAGATACCAATAAGGCCGAATAAGTCCGGTATATCACATACCAATAAGGCCGAATAAGTCCGGTATACCAGTTACCAATATGGCCGAATAATTCCGGTATATCAGATACCAATAAGGCCGAATAATTCCGGTATACCAGATACCAATAAGGCCGAATAAGTCCGGTATACCAGATACCAATAAGGCCGAATAAGTCCGGTATATCAGATACCAATAAGGCCGAATAATGCCGGTATACCAGATACCAATAAGGCCGAATAAGTCCGGTATATCAGATACCAATAAGGCCGAATAATTCCGGTATATCAGATACCAATAAGGCCGAATAATTCCAGTATATCAGATACCAATAAGGCCGAATAATGCCGGTATATCAGATACCAGTAAGGCGGTATAAGTCCGGTATACCAGATACCAGTAGGTATGGCAGAAAAATAAAATAAATTACATTATCCGATGGCTTTCAGTTATCATTATTTAATAATCAATTATCGTAGCTGAATTGCACTTCCACTTCTTTCCACAGATTTTGATAGTTATACCGACAAAGGTAAATTTTCTTCTACGAAACCCTTTATGCCTCGAGTGCCATTGTTGAGTCCTAGAAGGACGAAGCAGGGGTATGATACAGTTCAACCTTTTGTTTAAAGTACAATGTATCTAATGCTAAAGGTTACAAACAAATATATGTTTTTTGCGTAATTCCACATATATGAAATCATTCGATACCACCAGAAGTACATCGCGGTTATGGCAATAAGGAGTTTTAAAGCATTAAAGTTGTTTAAAAGTAGGTTAATTAAAAGGAAACGGCAGATCAAGAGCGCGTTGATGTACAAGTTGCAATAACTAACAGTGACTTGACAGCTAGAAAATCATTGAAACAACTATAGAGGGTAGAGATAAAGGTTATCAATAAGGACTCCAAAGTGACTGGCAATCAAAACTACCACACAGCATGATTACACGATTGTCTTGGGAAATTCCAAAGTTGACAGAAGTCGACACATTAAGGAATTAATCAGGAAATCACCTGTCAATAGAAACAATGAAGACTAATCAAAGTGTCCAAACGTGTTTGTCCTGTTTCATGGTCATTTTAGTACCTCAGCTTGTGTATCTTATATCACTGAATCTTCACACACAACCTTTTCTAATTCTTATCCATGAAAATGCATGTAGGATAGTCCAGTAAATCCAAGTATTTTTTTTTATAGTTACATGTTGTATGTGACAGGCCTAACATAATGATAAACCGTTCAATATTTTTATAGTCACATGTTGTTTATGACATGTCTAAATATTATGATAAACTTTTAAATATTTTTATAGTCACATGTTGTATGTGACGTGTATAACATTATGATAAACTATTCAATATTTTTATAGTCACATGTTGTTTATGACATGTCTAAATATAATGATAAATTTTTAAATATTTTTATAGTCACATGTTGTATGTGACAGGCCTAACATAATGATAAACTATTCAATATTTTTAAAGTCACATGTTCTTTATGACATGTCTAACATTATGATAAACTATTAAATATTTTCAAAGTCAAATGTTGTTTGTGACATGTCTTTGCTTTGTATGCATGGAGATATTGGTAATCACCTTTATCGATTTTGAATTTAACAAATTACTTATGGTTAATGAAAGAATAGGATGTTGCGTCCTTGTCTAATAAATGCTTGGACGCACAAAAGATGAAGGTAGATGAAAATTATAGGCAGGTTCTATAGTATAGTAATATAATTGAGATATGTTATATATCTTTGTACAATATGAATCTGAAAGTATTTGACTCTCGTTAGTTTGCCTGTTGGTTTCGTTGTTGTGACCCTTGTTCTAATTTTGAGAACGTGACATTGCTTATTAGGATTGACAATGTTTACATGGAGGGTGTCGTTAAATGAAGCAGCAGACGTTTACACCTTACACGTTTTGAACAGCCTACGAGTAAATGTTTTTGTTTTCGTTTTTTATATATACATTTTACCCTAGTTTGGATTATGATTATGTTGTCATGTTGTTATTTTTAATTTTGTTCGCTGTAAGATAAGTCAGGCTCACTGCACATATAAACAATTTAATTAATTTCTTTATGGAAAACTCCATTATGCAGCCATTGTGCATTGTATCAAAGATTGTTTCAAATTCTGCATCAATTGATAATAGCAAGCATCGTCGAATTGACTTACATGTGTTTTCTGTCCCATTTTGTTATTCAGACAAGTGCTGTTTAACCACTAAACAATGGACCGTAATTTTATTTAATTTTTGAATTACCTCCCACGCATGTATTCTTTATTGTTAAATCTATCGTTATTGCCGATATTGTAAACAAATGGAATAATTCATTCTGTCAGGTGATTCATAATTGAATAGAAAACAAAGATTGTGGAGACTCTCCCAATGTATCTCTGGTTTCGTTGGGCATGAGGACCAAAGGTTGGGGATGCAAGAATGTCGTATCAAGAAATAAAAAGTCACCGTGGAAATCACCAGTTTTATCAAAAAGCTTTGTGGAAAGTTTTCTATGTTGATTTCGTAGCAGATGTTGAAAGCGACTAATGTGAAATAGTCTGTCGTGTCCTCGATTTCCAATTCCGTTGGGCATATACGATAACCATGGTCAATAAATCTCTTATCTTAGGAGTGTTAGAACAATAATAGGCTATAGAAGGGGGATTTCTTTAGTCACATATATTCAGTTACTGCGGCGTTTATTTGACATTGAACAATTAGGATGCAATGGGCTTGGAGTAACTGTAGGAAATAACAAGTGTATCCTCTTGATGGATGGAAGGTGGATATTAGCTTGGACAGGTTGTTGGTGTCAAATATTGCTGGTGGTTATACTATCTATTTCCTTATCAACGAACTCAACTTTAATATTAACTGCATGTAATTGAGTTATAGGAGAAACGGATGGTTTGAAAACCTTATTTAAGGTACATCATCAAATATTTTATGAAGTCTAGTTTCCCCAGGTCGCCAGGAACAGTTTTAACTGAATCCATACGAAGCTTTCGAGACACGGATATAGAAACAGAATACCGAGCAGTTCAAACACATAAAGTTTTTTAGAGTCTACATAAGATCAACAAACGTGACAGTATATCTGCTAAATTTATTGTAATCCCGCTGTCCTTGCCTCCGATTACGTCTTTCTTGAAGGATAAATAAAACGTAACTGTTACTGCATCCGGGAATTGACAAATATTTCAACGCGGTCATTGCAACTATATGGCTTAGCAGTGTCATTAGGTATGATAAAGTGTTATCCAAGTTGTTAACGATAAGTGTGAGGATTTTTGTGGCAGCTCTCTCCAGAGTAGGGATTTAGAATTATCAGGGCGTTTGAAATGTTGATACAAACACTGACTTTCTCCACGGTCCACTACTGAAAGATGTCTATGTACATGTCACTTTGCTTTTGCTTTACCGATATAGGATACATCACACTGTACACATCCAATGTTTAAAGAACGTTAGAAATTTTAGGGATTCCAAACTTCTTGTAGAACATTAAGTGTTAAGTGAGGGAACTCTTATATATTTTGTCTGTAATAAGTATATCGTAGGTTTATCATACACAGGATGTTCATAGTATTCTTGGCTATATATCTACACCAGAGAAGGGAAACAAATACAAGGGAAATGTTATACTTGATAACATTTAAATTCTGACAACAGAGTGGAAGTAAATAAAAGGACAGTTGAACCTAGTGAACAAATGAATTATGGTCTAGTACTTAACTGATATTTAGTGACTGTATAATGATTATGTGTTAATGAGGTGTTATATCCTGAACATGTAACTATGGATACATAATGTGATTTATATCGTAAGGACTGCATTACGTATGATTCTTTACTGAAGTGATTTATTAGACTGAAACCTCTCTTTATTCGTCTTTTTACAACTGCATGTAGATGTCTTAGGATTCGAAATAAGACATACCACATTCCAAGTCCGAATCTTGCACACCTCGACACACGACAAAATACATTTAGAATTTCAATGTCGAGCCACGAAATATAGAACATTTAACATCCAGAAATTGTTTGTTGCGGTCAGTAATATTCAGCATTCAACATTCTGAATGTTGTATGTCCTCCTTTGCAAACATTTAAATTATGAATGCCGTATGTCGTGGTACTTAATATTCAATTTATGACTGTTGTGTGCCATCGGGCACAACATTCTAATTTTCTAATTTTAAATGTTGTATGTCGAATGTTGAGCCAACTCCATCCAAATCTGTGCTGTCGCTATACTGGTTCTGTCCCGATACATTGAATGTACGTACGGGTTATCAAATAACATGTTGGCCAACCAATATGCTGTCACATGGTATATACCACAATTTGATTGGCTGACTTTTTTGTCATGATCCTTAAATCCAAACAACGTTAATGTTCACTGTTTGTTAATCAATTGTAGGCAATTGGAAACAACGTGTTTCATGGCTAATGCAATTGTCAGAAATCATCTACAACCATGGCTGTTTTTCTGTCACCCCTTTGTTAAAATCACGTTCTAATTGAATAAAGAAGCAAATCTTTTTTGTTCTATTACCGAGAGTTTCAATGATAGCTCAGAATTGATTGGCTACATCATTGTGACATTTGGTTAATAGGTTTACAGTATATAATCCTATGTATCGGAAACCAGGATAGCGTGTCATTTTGTTGTAACTGTTTCAATAATTACATGAAAGGTCACTTATGGTGGATAAAACGCCCTACACTCGGGAAGCTCTTACCGATAATAGTCCAATGATACGAGAACAAATTATTACAAGTAACAATATCAATTCAGTCACACCAACAACTGTATTATCACATTCGTACATTAGTAAATATTTAGAAGTAATGGAGGCATACACAGTTTACCGTACAGACAGAAGTTCTGGGAAACATAAATGTCCGTTACTGTTGCTTCTTTTAACAGATTGTACAAAAGTGAAGCGAATAGTACTTTTTAATAAAAATTCTGAATCATAAACTGCAGCATACATATGTTAAACGGAACGAATGTCTAGTGGTTGATAATGAATTATGTAAAATATACACACACACACATATATATATATAAAACACACTAGATTCACATTAGTGCTATACACATTGTGTCTTGAAATCACTTCGCCTTTCCATTATCAGCCTTACATCATAGTATAATGGACCTTACCCTTCTCAGTTTGCTCTGATCTGAAAAACAGTTTACATGTCTACGTTAATGCATATATATCAAACTTATTTATCTATTTTCTTTGTTTTTTGATCTTATTTGTTTACTTATATACGTCAATACTTTACGTCTTTTCACATAGAATATTTCCACTTAAAACATCACTCAGTGATATGTTTATGTTACTTGACGACGAGCGATATAACTTTGCCTATTATTATCAGGATGTAAATTCTTTATCCTTTTATCCTCAAACATCACCGAAACGTGCTTGACATATGATAGAGCTGTTCGATGCCATATTTGGTATGTAGTTCTAAATAGGGTTCTCTTGAGAAAGACATACGTTATCTGATACGTTACAGCACTGGTGCGCCAATAAACATTATATTGCATAACAGCATTGTACAGAAGTCCTATCTATAGCAGCACTGTACAGAAGTCCTGTCTATAGCAGCACTGTTCAGAAGTCCTGTCTATAACAGCACTGTACAGAAGTCCTGTCTACAGCAGCACTGTGCAGAAGTCCGGTTTACAGCAGCACTGTACAGAAGTCCTGTCTATAGCAGCACTGTACAGAAGTCCTGTCTATAACAGCACTGTACAGAAGTCCTGTCTATATCAGCACTGTACAGGTCCGGTCTATAGCAGCACTGTACAGAAGTCCTGTCTATAGCAGCACTGTACAAAAGTCCTGTCTATAGCAGCACTGTACAGAAGTCCGGTTTACAGCAGCACTGTACAAAAGTCCTGTCTATAACAGCACTGTACAGAAGTCCTGTCTATAGCAGCACTGTACAGGTCCGGTCTATAGCAGCACTGTACAGAAGTCCTGTCTATAACAGCACTGTACAGAAGTCCTGTCTACAGCAGCACTGTGCAGAAGTCCGGTTTACAGCAGCACTGTACAGAAGTCCTGTCTATAGCAGCACTGTACAGAAGTCCTGTCTATAACAGCACTGTACAGAAGTCCTGTCTATAGCAGCACTGTACAGGTCCGGTCTATAGCAGCACTGTACAGAAGTCCTGTCTATAGCAGCACTGTACAAAAGTCCTGTCTATAGCAGCACTGTACAGAAGTCCGGTTTACAGCAGCACTGTACAGAAGTCCTGTCTATAACAGCACTGTACAGAAGTCCTGTCTATAGCAGCACTGTACAGGTCCGGTCTATAGCAGCACTGTACAGAAGTCCTGTCTATAGCAGCAGTGTACAGAAGTCCTGTCTATAGCAACACTGTACAGAAGTCCTGTCTATAGCAGCACTGTACAGAAGTCCTGTCTATAGCAGCAGTGTACAGAAGTCCTGTCTATAGCAGCACTGTACAGAAGTCCTGTCTATAGCAGCAGTGTACAAAAGTCCTGTCTAACATACTTACTCATATACTCATAAAACATAATAATGATAAAATGATAATTTATGATAGTTTCACAGTTTCTGGTATAGTTTTTTTTATTTGACTATCCTTTAAGTTCAGGATATGGTGATGCAATGTTATGTCGCGTTTATTTCTCTGATTTACTTATATCTGGTTATCTTTGATATATATACCGGTCGTCCTTCTCCACATGTTTTGTGCTGGTGATTTCTATCAGATCACCGTTCAGACATCGCCTTTGATTGATGTCATCCAGTATGTCCTACATCTTGTACAAATGTCTGTACACATGTATGTATTTGGCTAATTCTAGAAATGTACAGATCAAAAAGAGACGGGGACAACTGTAACTGTAATATATACACCATACAAACGAGAGGCACTTAAATAACAAAGATTAACAATGTATAACAATGTTAGAACGAGAGGCACTTAAATAACAAAGATTAACAATATATAACAATGTTAGAACGAGAGGCACTTAAATAACAAAGATTAACAATATATAACAATGTTAGAACGAGTGGCACTTAAATAACAAAGATTAACAATATATAACAATGTTAGAACGAGTGGCACTTAAATAACAAAGATTAACAATATATAACAATGTTAGAACGAGTGGCACTTAAATAACAAAGATTAACAATATATAACAATGTTAGAACGAGAGGCACTTAAATAACAAAGATTAACAATATATAACAATGTTAGAACGAGTGGCACTTAAATAACAAAGATTAACAATGTATAACAATGTTAGAACGAGAGGCACTTAAATAACAAAGATTAACAATATATAACAATGTTAGAACGAGAGGCACTTAAATAACAAAGATTAACAATATATAACAATGTTAGAACGAGTGGAACGAGTTAGAACGAGAGGCACTTAAATAACAAAGATTAACAATATATAACAATGTTAGAACGAGTGGCACTTAAATAGCATAACAAAGAATTACAATATACAACAATGTCGTTAATTATAGTGTTATTTGATACTTCAACGCGTTTCAGTAGGTCCTGCACTAAACCAGTAGTTTCGTTCATATATAAAAGTTTTTGCTGTATCAGAAGGAAAGTGCAATGGTTAATGATATCATATCATTATGAGTAAGTTGATGTGACTTGTCACTATCGTATTTGTTGTCTATAGGTGAGAGATCCTACCTGTAACATATAATGTACCATATACTGTACCGTTATACAGGTACCAATCAACACCTACTGATCTTTGTCATACTTATGTTGATGTTTCTGGTGTAATGTAACATCTCCGGATGTTTTC
This sequence comes from Ylistrum balloti, assembly GCF_031769215.1. Lineage (NCBI taxonomy): Eukaryota > Metazoa > Mollusca > Bivalvia > Pectinida > Pectinidae > Ylistrum > Ylistrum balloti. The sequence goes on along the minus strand of NW_026782398.1, from coordinate 149,444 downwards.
ATAATTCAATAAATTGGCCAGACTCTGAAAAAGAGATCTTTCAGTAAAATGTCTGCTGAAAATTATTTATCATAAACACTAACTAATCAAACAATAAGTTACAAACTCCACTAAACATTGACCTTTAAACAAATACAGTAAGTTATACTTAGCTACATAAGATAATATTAATTTAAATGAGATTTTGAAACGAGTTACACAATATCCATTTTTTTTGGGTCTGTAACACTCATCCTATAAACTGGAAACGGTTTTTACAAATATTCCGGAAAACGGGTTTTCCCATATCATTCTTGACCTTTCCTGGTCTTCTGTCCGTTTTTCCAGGTAATCCTGGTTCCCATCCAAATGACATTTAAATCCATGAAATATTTCTCCGAGTCATACGAGCCACTTTTTGTTCAGAAACATCGCAGCATTAAGATATCATATATAATAATACCCTGCTGTTCCAAAGGCTACACTATCATTTCAAACATTTTAATCCAAAAACATCACCCTAACGCATGGGCCTGACGACGATAAAATCGAAAAGAAATTTCATGTGTTATATATAAACGCTGTATTTATATTACGGCACGGATGTTAGGACTATAATTCTCATTCTTGAAAATGAGTATGAGACGATACGTTCTGATGCATAACAGCAATAGCTTATCGGTATGGGAATCGCCATTTTTAAAATTTTCTATAGATCACTAGCTTGTCCATTTTGCTGACGCAGATTTCAGCGACAGCAACCTTCAGTAATCTGTTTTGGGGTCGTAAACTACAGCAACTTTACATGTCCCTCCCGTTGCAATAATAATAATAATAACACACAAATTAAATAAGTATTCATATTTATAAGTTTTGTGTAAATGACCAAATCCACTATACGACAAGTGATATGAGTGCATATATTAACAAAATAAGATGATCTGACCACAAGGGGACACTGTACACTTTTTATTTGCCGAAATATACGCGATTAAAATTGTGAGGAGTGATCCCTTTATGAACGTCGCAAGGTACTTCTTGATAGGTGAAAGTATGGTGTAAGTATATGTAACTACACTGGTACCTTAGTTCAGAAAAAGGCAGTCTGTGGGACCTATATACGAGGAGCTTGAAATCAGCTTTGTAGGGAAGATATCGTGATCATTTTTGTTACATTTCCACTCAACCAAGCAAAAGAGTTTTGTTAATATAAACATAGGCTTTAACTAAGATAACAGACTTGTGATAATAGTAGTAGTAATAATTTGTCAACCATTTACGTATGCGAAAATTATATGAACGATTCTTTTTATATGTAAATAGTTAACACTAGTTTGTTTTCTTTCAGTGAGAGACCTTGGGGATACCAATGCCATTCTAAATTAAGTGACTGGTTTTTGGAACAATTCTGTACCGAGAAACATCAGCTGAAGGAAAAGACATAAACATAAATTGGGATTCTGAGTAACGAAGATTTAATCCATTGTGGAAGTCGATCTATACCACTATGCAAGGATCGGATCTAGACAGTTTGCGAACGAAAAATGTCACGGAGAAAAGGTTTCCTGGGCCTGTAAAATGACAATGAATGCTACTTATTGTTGTTGTACATGATACACATTTGTGAAAAAGATTCCCTTGCACCATGTGGATCTAACAATATAATATATTATGAACAATTAAACATGGCCGAGATATGTATCCAGACATCGAATGAACAGAGCATAGAACCGCGTTACATATCTACAAGAAATAACATGACTTTGAACTCGTCAATCGGGAATCCTTTAAAGGATTTCGGTATTCCCGAAGAATTTCAGTTTATACTGCTCCTGCTATACGCCATAACATGTATGGTCGTGTTGCTAGGTAACAGCGTCATTTGTTACACGACTTACAGAGTGCGAAGCTTTCGAACAGTCACCAATTTCTTCATTGTCTGCCTTGCTGTTACAGACGTTGTAATGACAGTAATGTGTGTCCCCTTCTCTATCCTCAGTAACCTCTTTTTCCATTACTGGCCGTTCTGGAGTTTTCTCTGTCCCATTGTCGGGTTTGTACAAATGGCCAGTGTGTTATGTAGATCGTTTATGCTGGTCGCTATAACCTGTGACATGTACCACGCGGCCACAAAGCCTCTGAATCCACGCCTCACCACGTCTCGTGCCAAGCTGATGGTAGCGTTGATATGTGCCTTGTCTTGTTTGATAGCACTTCCGTCATCAATCTACTCCACTATTGAGTACTTACCGTATGAGCCTGGATCTAAAGGTCTGTGTATTGAGAAATGGCCTGACGACTATGTCCGAGGTATATATGGTATTTGTATTATGATGCTTCAATACTTCATTCCTCTGATCATCATGGTCTTTACATATATACACATCGGAATCATCATCTGGATCAAACGAACTCCGGGAGAGGCTCACAGTCGCAGGGACCAACGACTTGCCAGCTCTAAAAGGAAGGTAAAGTAGACCAATTGCTGTAAGTCGTGAACCCCCGTTACATTCAATGTAATCTTAGTTACACTTACAGCGACCATAACCAGCTGATTAGTCATTGCATGATTGTGGAACACAATTTGGCTGTTTCTGGTGTTCGCAGGTGCGAGGTGCTTTTTCAAGGGGTGGGGCGTTTACATATACACGTTGTAGACTACGACCAGATCCGTTCTAATCCCTTCCTAAACGTAGTGGGTCAGGGTGATTGGAAACTAAACCCATGATGCAGCCGATCCACAACGATAACAAGACTGTATTACGTTCTATGGTGATAATCTGGTCACATCAGTGCTGTTCAACCATGACTGAGCGTGGCGCGCGCGTGGTTAGCGACGGCAGTACGTTTCTTTAAGTTTACACTACAGTCTAGTTTAACGTCGATGTTGTAACACAAAATCGATGTACTCCATGACCATTTTTCAACTTGCCAAAAAACAACAAAAAATATCAACATGTCATCATAATCCTAATTCAAATTTAAAACCTTATGGTAAAATATGAACAAAAGAAAGATTGACTAAGAGACTTTTGCAAAATTACTGAGGTATTAAGACAAGGTTATTCGGAAGAATAACAGTCTTCTACTTCGTCGACGACATCCATGTAAACTTTGGTCAATCCAAGTAAATAATGTCACGTTCTCAAATGATAACAAGGTATACAACAACGAAATCAACACACAAACGAGCATCTGTTATGTTCATAGTGCAAACGAACGTTGTGTTGCTGTGTTCGGTGTTGCGGGGGTTACTTACGTCTAGACGGGGTGAGAACGTACATAACTGGCTAGTGATTTATCTATAACCCTGGTCACACCTGGACACACCTGGACACACCTGGACACACTGCCTGATACGTTCTTATCATCATCAATACTCCAGAGTTGCGCTTACTATCGCTCACTACACCCTAGAATTCTTCATGGCAAAATTGTAGGTTACATGTGCGACATCTTGTGGATAACAAAAATAAGGCTACTGCGATCCTTTTAATTACGATAAACGAATCTCGTGGTCACATAACGGTATATTGTACTGGCTTTGTAGTCTTATAGGAACGCATCACTCCGTGATTGGTCTTTTCTCTCCCCAAATCCACCCTAGACCAATCAAATTACTGCGTTTGTGCCTTCAATATTGCCATGAAATTTTATTCCAGGTTTGCAGAGAGCGAAAGTGATCATAACCTTTGGAGCAAAGATGATGCGTTGTTGTAAAACATGGGTACTCTTTGAGCAACGCTATCGGAACATTATGTAAACTTGAGGAATCCTGGCTGATCATAGCGACTCGTGGGAATTCTACGGTAGTCCGACAGCCACCACATTCACTTTGAACTGTACACACTACAGAACGTTGTCCATTTCTAGACCGTGTCTATTCGCACTTTGCTCTTTACGGATATATACGTTCTAGGAATCGTACACGCGCCGCCACAACCACTTTGAACAGTTGATGTGTAAGAAAATAATCCTACACCCGTACTTCATATATATGTCATAATGGTGAGCTGTTATGGACAGCAGCCATGATGTTGGAATAGACACGGTTGAATACATGTTGTGGTTAGTATCTATTCTACATGGTTGATTGAATCTGTTTTGTGTTACCTCATCAGAATCGTACTTAGGCAACACATCAAAATTAAACTTTGTACTACAACGTATAGTAATAGTTTCACAATAGTTTTCTCTCCACAGTGTTCACCATATAGATATTAACTAATGTGATTCCTTATAAAGTCCGTCTGTATCAGATAACGTGCATGTATGGACCTTGTTCCTGGGTAGAGTGATGGTGATGTACTTGGTGTCATATTTCCTGATAGTGCAACCAGTACAATATATGACATCTGAAGGTGAATGACCTTCAAATTTCCCTACATTGAGGATCATCAGCTGCTGATCGTAACGAATAAAAAACTTTCCAAACTGACAAATCAGATATATTTTTCAATAATCAGTACTGTAAAGAAATTTGAAGTTAGTGACTACGGCTTTAAATGTCCGGTCAGATCCTCTCGTTTTTGAACGATTGGAAACTCACATAATTTAGTTCACTGAAAGAAATGTTCTTTTCTTCTATGTCCATTTATGGTAAAATTACATCGCTTTGAGGTCTTTCACACTTTAACATCCCAACCAGTTTTGAGATCTTGTAAACCAATGGAAAGGAGACAACTCGTGCAGAATATGGCGGAGTTACATGGAGACATGATGTTTCAGTTTCCTGGGGGAAATTCGATGTTCTAGCTTCCCGTCAGATGTTTTTTAATAGATACTAAAGAAAAGTATGGTAATATGCATTATTTTGTTTCTTTGTTTCAGACAATCAAAATGATCATCGTTGTCGTCATCGCATACCTTTTGTCATGGTTACCACTCCATGTGATCACAATCGTAGGAGACCTGGACCAATCTATTTTTAACTCACCGTACGTACATATGACGTGGCTTATTTCCCACTGGCTAGCGTTCAGTAATTCAGGCGTCAATCCGGTGATATATTACTGGATGAACTCAAAATTTCGACACAACGTGCTCTCCTGTCTTCGTGTGGCATGTTTCTGCAAAGGAAAGCGACGAAAGCGCACGGTTAACATGGACGCTTCATACGTGAAATCTGGTAGACATGAAACCGGTGTTACAGTGACGTCATACCATTGTTCTACGCCCTCTCCGTGTGAAATAAAGGACAGGAGATTTTTCTGTGATAGTGGATTAAGAGATGACTGTGTTAAATGTGACAGAGTGTAGAGTTGACGTCTTTCCGACAAAAGAAGACAATCACATGATATTATTTATTGATATTCCAAGAAAAGCCTGTAATTCATCATCAGAAAGATGACTATCTACAGAATGGCAGAAAGATTCCATTGATTATACGGTCATAATGCCGTTACTAGATATTCTGTTGTTATTGAAGTTACTGAAAACAAAAAATTAAAAATTCTTTTATCAATTATACAACATATAAATTTGTATTCCCAGAGACGTGTTTGAAATGATATGGCAAATTACAGCATGTTGTTTCAGTTTACAACGGCGCTGATATTTTCTTACCTGAGTGATGGAACGCATAAACCTAACGAAACGTAAAAAAATGTATAATATCAATGATCACATGACCAGGGAGCGTTTTACTGATCACATGACCAGGGAGCGTTTTACTGATCACATGACCAGGGAGGGTTTACTGATCACATGACCAGGAAGCGTTTTATTGATCACATGACCAGGAAGCGTTTTAATGATTACATGACCAAGGAGCGTTTTAATGATCACGTGACCAGGGAGCGTTTTATTGATCACATGACCGGTAGCGTTTTATATTTTCTAATAAATAACACATTCCAATCCAGAAAAAAAAGAAGTAAAAAGCATCATATCGATGTTTCATCCAAAAAGACTCTACAGTAATTGGTCTAAATTAATGAAACATAGAAAGTGGCCGAGGAAAATAAACAATTGTATCAATAGATATAGAAATTGCATTGATTTGACTAATTTATGTAAAAATAATATTTTCGTGGGGGATTTATTCTAGTTTTATTCTTCTGTACTCTTACTCAGTGAATTGATTTGTTTACAGTAAAAATGACAAGGTAACTAGACGATTTCTTGATTTATCGCTGAAATATCCACAGAAATATCTATAAAACTAAATTAATTTTAGCGAAAACATATGATGTAGCGGTGTAACTTTATTACCAAGATACTGCACTAATTGGTCTCACAGATAGCAATCACGTATACTTGTGTTAAAACTACAAAAACCTCATCCTGTTTGACCCTTTAATATGAAATAAGATATTTTTCCTGGAATCAGCTGTTCGTTATTATTTATCGTAACCCACAGCAGATAAAGTCCCCACATCAATTGATGTATGGCGATTTAAGGAAACCACAATGAAGATGGGATGTATATACAAATCATTGATATGAAAATCCCCGTTATCTGCTGGAAACGTGTTGGTTATTTATGGTCAATGGTATGTACCATTAAGTCGGATATCACACTAATATTAATGTTAGATACTCTTGACATAAACTCTTTTTGTAAATGTTCAACCTCACAGGTATCAAATAAATAAAATCCTAAACACATGTACATAAAAGTCAGTTGTTGTTATCAAGTATAGAAAATGGTTTATCGAAGGAATAATGCTTCACTACTGCAAGTCTGATTCAGCTCTTGGTAAAACTTTTGTTAAACCTGACGATTTTGTTGTCTTTTAACGAGGAATGGGCAAAGACAATTTTAACATACAAACGCAAAAAAATCTAGATATGACAATTGATAAAGTGGTACTCACACACAAACACACAAGAAAGCCTTTTTATGGGAAGCTCTAGGAGACATATTAGTTTGACACAATAACCACGTGATACTTACACAGACACACAAGAAAGCCTTTTTATGGGAAGCTCTAGGAGACATATTAGTCTGACACGTGAACCATGTGGTACTCACACAGACACACAAGAAAGCCTTTTTATGGGAAGCTCTAGGAGACATATTAGTCTGACACAATAACCATGTGGTACTCACACAGACACACAAGAAAGCCTTTTTATGGGAAGCTCTAGGAGACATATTAGTTTGACACAATAACCACGTGATACTTACACAGATACACAAGAAAGCCTTTTTATGGGAAGCTCTAGGAGACATATTAGTCTGACACAATAACCATGTGGTACTCACACAGACACACAAGAAAGCCTTTTTATGGGAAGCTCTAGGAGACATATTAGTTTGACACAATAACCACGTGATACTTACACACAGACACACAAGAAAGCCTTTTTATGGGAAGCTCTAGGAGACATATTAGTCTGACACAATAACCATGTGATACTCACACAGACACACAAGAAAGCCTTTTTATGGGAAGCTCTAGGAGACATATTAGTCTGACACAATAACCACGTGGTACTCACACAGACACACAAGAAAGCCTTTTTATGGACAGCTCTAAGAGTTGTATTAGTCTAACACAATAACCATGTGGTACTCACACAGACACACAAGAAAGCCTTTTTATGGGAAGCTCTAGGAGACATATTAGTCTGACACAATAACCATGTGGTACTCACACAGACACACAAGAAAGCCTTTTTATGGGAAGCTCTAGGAGACATATTAGTCTGACACAATAACCATGTGGTACTCACACAGACACACAAGAAAGCCTTTTTATGGGAAGCTCTAGGAGACATATTAGTCTGACACAATAACCATGTGGTACTCACACAAACACACAAGAAAGCCTTTTTATGGGAAGCTCTAGGAGACATATTAGTCTGACACAATAACCATGTGATACTTACACAGATACACAAGAAAGCCTTTTTATGGGAAGCTCTAGGAGACATATTAGTCTGACACGTGAACCATGTGATACTTACACAGACACACAAGAAAGCTTTTTTATGGGAAGCTCTAGGAGACATATTAGTCTGACACAATAACCATGTGGTACTCACACAGACACACAAGAAAGCCTTTTTATGGGAAGCTCTAGGAGACATATTAGTCTGACACAATAACCATGTGGTACTCACACAGACACACAAGAAAGCCTTTTTATGGGAAGCTCTAGGAGACATATTAGTTTGACACAATAACCATGTGGTACTCACACAGACACACAAGAAAGCCTTTTTATGGACAGCTCTAGGAGTTGTATTAGTCTGACACAATAACCATGTGGTACTCACACAGACACACAAGAAAGCCTTTTTATGGACAGCTCTAGGAGTTGTATTAGTCTGACACAATAACCATGTGATACTCACACAGACACACAAGAAAGCCTTTTTATGGGAAGCTCTAGGAGACATATTAGTCTGACACAATAACCATGTGGTACTCACACAGACACACAAGAAAGCCTTTTTATGGACAGCTCTAGGAGTTGTATTAGTTTGACACAATAACCATGTGGTACTCACACAGACACACAAGAAAGCCTTTTTATGGGAAGCTCTAGGAGACATATTAGTCTGACACAATAACCATGTGGTACTCACACAGACACACAAGAAAGCCTTTTTATGGACAGCTCTAGGAGTTGTATTAGTCTGACACAATAACCATGTGGTACTCACACAGACACACAAGAAAGCCTTTTTATGGGAAGCTCTTTGAGTTATATTAGTTTGACACAATAACCACGTGATACTTACACAGACACACAAGAAAGCCTTTTTATGGGAAGCTCTAGGAGACATATTAGTCTGACACAATAACCACGTGATACTTACACACAGACAAGAAAGCGTTTTTATGGACAGCTCTTTGAATTATATTAATCTGACACAATACACACACACAGACACACAAGAAAGCTTTTTTATGGACAGCTCTTTGAATTATATTAATCTGACACACAAGACAGCTCTTTGAATTATATTAATCTGACACAATAACCATGTGATACTTACACACAGACACACAAGAAAGCTTTTTTATGGACAGCTCTTTGAATTATATTAATCTGACACAATAACCATGTGATACTTACACACAGACACACAAGAAAGCTTTTTTATGGACAGCTCTTTGAATTATATTAATCTGACACAATAACCATGTGATACTTACACACAGACACACAAGAAAGCTTTTTTATGGACAGCTCTTTGAATTATATTAATCTGACACAATAACCATGTGATACTTACACACAGACACACAAGAAAGCTTTTTTATGGACAGCTCTTTGAATTATATTAATCTGACACAATAACCACGTGATACTTACACACAGACAAGAAAGCGTTTTTTTATGGACAGCTCTATGTTGATATAATTGACTGAAGACGACGTAGCGTTAAGACGAATCTAAGACAAATATTTTGGATTCCAAATAACCATTACAACTGCATGCGGATATGAGGTTCCTTTGTTTTATTCAAGATATAATATTTTAATGCAGTGATTTCTGGGACTCGTGTTTTACTCATTCAGGTTTGGAGTACCCGCTATATCTCTTAGATTTTTCTAAATTTTGGACTGGTGTTCTTGACTCGCCTAAAAATTCCTATAAAATTATAGTGATGTGTAATTTTATTAGATTATTGATAATAATATTGTTTGAGCAGAACTATTTCGTAAGGATGATATCTGATTCAACATACAAACAAGACAAGAAGAAAAGGTTGTAATAATTCCTACTGAAAAGTTAGATAGATTGGATACGTTACCGACCTGGTGAAATGAGGAAGCAATTTGTCCAGGAAGTGGACTAAACACACAGCAGGGAGAATCTTGTCATTACGAAAACGGCAGACTAAAAGTGCTTGACAGCCTTGGAGGCAATTAATTATACGACAATCCACTGATTCCTCGTTAGCGGATATAGATATACAACCGAACCGCAATGCAGCAATTACGGAGTCCGCGAACACTTCTCAACGACGATCAAGTGCTACCTGTGGTGTTTCTAGCCTGTCGTACATAATGTAATGAGAACAAAGGCGAAAGTCTCAAAAATCTCATGAAATAGGCATCACACACACACACACACACAATGAGAAATCCTGAACTTGATCTCAGGACACTTGTGTAAAACGTCACACAAAACACTGTTAAATACCACAAACCTAAGGGGAATGGTATTACAACCTTTCTACGATAAGAACGTAGCTCAAACGCAAGATGGCAGGATGTTTGGAATGAAAAGAAGAGACTGAACAGGGTTTCTCTCTATTGATAGTCCGAGAGCCGGAAGCAGTGAAGAAACAGGAAATACAACATTGAACAAGGAATAAATATGTAGATTTGCTATACAGTATACAAATACAACATGCTTATCTTGAGAATCTGTATTTTTTAAAATACTAAGTATGCAATAGAAAATGTTTCTTTAGAGTGATCTGTAAACCATCGCGATTACATTATCGATATCATACGTCCGTACAATTATCTTTAATGATACTAGAAGATGCCCTTTTTGCATATCGAAGAAAAGGTTTTGAAATTTAAAGAAAAAACTTTAACGTTCAAGATGTTTATGTAAAAGACCAAGAACATATTTTGAAATATCAATGTCCTACATTTTACGCCAAGACCTTGAAAACGTCTCTTTTTAATGCAGTGTTGTTTATACAGAAAGCTTTCTACATAAAGATCATACAGAATTTTTCGGGATTCCATAAGACTACCCTGTTCTGGTGCGTTCTCAAGGAAAAAAATCGATACGTTTCATATAGCTGCGTTCTGGATACATAATGATAAACTATATATAGGCGACATAAAAAAATATATCTAACACTCCACAGTGTACAAGTATCTATAAGAAATATATCTAACACTCCACAGTGTACAAGTATTTATAAGAAATATATCTAACACTCCACAGTGTACAAGTATCTATAAATAAATATATCTAACACTCCACAGTGTACAAGTATTTATAAGAAATATATCTAACACTCCATAGTGTACAAGTATTTATAAGAAATATATCTAACACTCCATAGTGTACAAGTATTTATAAGAAATATATCTAACACTCCACAGTGTACAAGTATTTATAAAGAAAAATATCTAACACTCCACAGTGTACAAGTATCTATAAAAAATATATCTTAACACACTACAGTATACAAGTACCTATAAAGAAATATATCTAACACTCCACAGTGTACAAGTATCTATAAATAAATATATCTGAACACTCCACAGTGTACAAGTATTTATAAGAAATATATCTAACACTCCACAGTGTACAAGTATCTATAAAGAAATATATCTAACACTCCACAGTGTACAAGTATCTATAAAGAAATATATCTAACACTCCACAGTGTACAAGTATCTATAAAGAAATATATCTAACACTCCACAGTGTACAAGTATTTATAAAGAAAAATATCTAACACTCCACAATATACAAGTACCTATAAAAAATGTATCTTAACACTCTACAGTGTACAAGTATCTATAAAAATATATATATTAACACTCTACAGTGTACAAGTATCTATAAAAAATATATCTGAACACTCTACAGTGTACAAGTATCTATAAACAAATTTATCTTAACACTCTACAGTTTACAAGTATCTATAAGAAATATATCTTAACACTTCACAGTGTTCAAGTATCTATAAATAAATTTATCTTAACACTCTACAGTATACAAGTATTTATATAGAAAAATATCTAACACTCCACAATATACAAGTATTTATAAAGAAATATATCTTAACACTCTACAGTGTACAAGTATCTATAAAGAAATATATCTTAACACTCTACAGTGTACAAGTATCTATAAAGAAATATATCTAACACTCCACAGTGTACAAGTATTTAAAGAAATATATCTAACACTCCACAGTGTACAAGTATTTATAAGAAATATATCTAACACTCCACAGTGTACAAGTATCTATAAAGAAATATATATATCTAACACTCCACAGTGTACAAGTATTTATAAGAAATATATCTAACACTCCATAGTGTACAAGTATTTATAAGAAATATATCTTAACACTCTACAGTGTACAAGTATCTATAAAGAAATATATCTAACACTCCACAGTGTACAAGTATTTATAAGAAATATATCTAACACTCCACAGTTGACAAGTATTTATAAGAAATATATCTAACACTCCACAGTGTACAAGTATCTATAAATAAATATATCTAACACTCCACAGTGTACAAGTATTTATAAAGAAAAATATCTAACACTCCACAATATACAAGTATCTATATAGAAATATATCTAACACTCCACAGTGTACAAGTATCTATAAATAAATATATCTAACACTCCACAGTGTACAAGTATTTATAAGAAATATATCTAACACTCTACAGTGTACAAGTATCTATAAAAAATATATCTTAACACTCTACAGTGTACAAGTATCTATAAAAAAATATATATTAACACTCTACAGTGTACAAGTATCTATAAAAATATATATCTGAACACTCTACAGTGTACAAGTATCTATAAACAAATTTATCTTAACACTCTACAGTGTACAAGTATCTATAAGAAATATATCTTAACACTTCACAGTGTTCAAGTATCTATAAATAAATTTATCTTAACACTCTACAGTATACAAGTATTTATATAGAAAAATATCTAACACTCCACAATATACAAGTATTTATAAAGAAATATATCTAACACTCTACAGTGTACAAGTATCTATAACGAAATATATCTAACACTCCACAGTGTACAAGTATCTATAAAGAAATATATCTAACACTCCACAGTGTACAAGTATCTATAAATAAATATATCTAACACTCCACAGTGTACAAGTATTTATAAGAAATATATCTAACACTCCACAAGGTACAAGTATTTATAAGAAATATATCTAACACTCCACAGTGTACAAGTATCTATAAAGAAATATATCTAACACTCCACAAGGTACAAGTATTTATAAGAAATATATCTAACACTCTACAGTGTACAAGTATCTATAAAGAAATATATCTAACACTCCACAGTGTACAAGTATTTACAAGAAATATATCTAACACTCTACAGTGTACAAGTATCTATAAAGAAATATATCTAACACTCCACAGTGTACAAGTATCTATAAATAAATATATCTAACACTCCACAGTGTACAAGTATTTATAAGAAATATATCTAACACTCCACATTGTACAAGTATTTATAAAGAAAAATATCTAACACTCCACAATATACAAGTATCTATAAAGAAATATATCTAACACTCCACAGTGTACAAGTATCTATAAATAAATATATCTAACACTCCACAGTGTACAAGTATTTATAAGAAATATATCTAACACTCTACAGTGTACAAGTATCTATAAAAAATATATCTTAACACTCTACAGTGTACAAGTATCTATAAAAATATATATATTAACACTCTACAGTGTACAAGTATCTATAAAAATATATCTGAACACTCTACAGTGTACAAGTATCTATAAACAAATTTATCTTAACACTCTACAGTGTACAAGTATCTATAAGAAATATATCTTAACACTTCACAGTGTTCAAGTATCTATAAATAAATTTATCTTAACACTCTACAGTATACAAGTATTTATATAGAAAAATATCTAACACTCCACAATATACAAGTATTTATAAAGAAATATATCTTAACACTCTACAGTGTACAAGTATCTATAAAGAAATATATCTTAACACTCTACAGTATACAAGTATTTATAAAGAATTTTTTCAAACTACAGTTAAGGGCATGTGACACACAGTTCTCAAAAGCGAGTAATGAGTGGACGAATCTCTAGGTCCAACTTGTTCACACAGCGCCCTTGACAATACCTCTAATCAAAGGTAACACTATTCCAAGTCAAATGCTGGATGTTTTGATATTTTGAGGTTGAAGAGACTACAAATTTGATTCAATCCCCCTTTGGAGTAAATTCAAGAAAATTACAAGTGTCGTCCAGTTTCGGTATTGTGTATTGTTTTGAAGTCCTTAATGTTGTATAAGAAACGTATGGCGTAGAAAGTTAGAAGTTGTCTTCTGAGTATTGATATATATAGTAGGAGGTTGAAGACACTAGAAAAGTGTTATGGTCGCATTCATACCATAGGCCCTAAGTCATATAGCGTTAATTTCTGGTTCTCTTGTTGTTTTAACATTTTCTCTTTTGAGATAATGTGTGATATTACTTGGGTTGACAAAGATAGGCCTGGCGCGTGCGGTCGATGAAGCTCTGGATCACTTGTTCTTATTTCTTTTGTTTTTACAGCGTCCCAAAGTTTGTCGTCTGTTTCATTGGATTTAGGTCTTTAAGTTAATAACTTGTCATGTAGTGGTGTTTGTGTGAGTAGAAGATTGAAATGTGTTTATATTAATCCACAGTAGGATTTACACTTGGTTGATTTTTACATAAAATATATTAAATTATATATACATCAATTTGTCTTCACTTGCCATGCCTCACTTACAAGTAAATTATAAAAAAAAAACTTAAAAAGTCTTCCAAGATTAACACATCTCACAGCTGGTTTAAGCTTCATAACTAGAAATCCCTACTTTTACCCTGTTGCCGTGCCCAGGACTTTTGCCCATTTTTGATATCTGTGGAAATGATACTTTGAATTTCAAGAAATGTTGTGCAGTTTATATTTGGAGTCGTAGAATATACATGTAGACAGATTAAAGTGTGTCTATTAGTAAAATAGTGCCATTATATAGTTGGCTTGCTTTAACTTAAACTAAGACCTGTTATCCATGCATTGTCTTCGATGCTGTCTCAGATAATTGTACGAGTATGCAGTAGCTATAGTTACATGGCAAGAATGAGTTGTATAGACACAGGAAGAGTTATAGTGAGGTCAGTTATGGCGTCATCAAGGGTCACCCATAAAATAATGTCTGAGTGAGAGAAAAATGCAAACCTGACATCGCCACATCACAACATAATATAACTAGGCAGTTTGGGTGGTGAAAGGACCCACTGAGGTAGGAAAGGCCATTCACACCCCAATAGTTGTTCAAAATACTTGTGAGAGGTGTGAAAAAGAATCCCTATCATTAAACAGGGATAGTGGAAAAAACAAAGAATCCAAGCTTTATGATGGTTTATCTGGTTAAAAAACTAAAACAAAGCAAAACAAAAACAAAAACAAAAAACAAAAACAAAAACAAAAAATAAAAATAAATAAAAAACAAACAAACTTGAGAAGATAGCTTTAATTATATTCCAATGATATTTTATGGAACTTAATCCTATAAATTTATCATATAGACGGCTAAGGCTATATAAATCTTCTTCAATTATAAATAGATATATTCAGATAAGTTGAACAAGTAAAAACATGTAAATATATGTACACAAGAAGTGCTAATGCAACATTTGATAACAGAGAGAGGCAGTAACCTCCATTAAATTTGTAGAATTTACCAACATTGATTTTATCTTTATTTCTTTGAAATCCCAATTGCATCCAGTGTTTTCAGCTACAAACAAACGCTGCAGCAACTGAATGTAGATGACCTTACAACAGAGCCACTCCTCCATCAGCTTGTTCTACCTCTACTTATAACTATGGTCCAACTGGGCACATAGTAGCTGGTGATTTAAGCATTATTAAAAATGTGAAGCTACGAGAGCTATCCTTGAAGGGTCCTAAATATGAAACCACGTCCGTTAATTGGAATATGAATTTGAAGACATAAGTATCTTCTGTTGAAGACTATTCAAGAGAATGAGCGAGTGCGATTCACTTTTTGTATGGGTTAAGCCTATTCGGTCCATCATTCTTAAAAGAATATGCAGCTTGAAAACGAAACACGCGTCAGCTTTCCTCGATCCTGATGTTAAAACTTCAAGTTATTGTGTCTGCAGAAAGGCGTCCAATAAATTGATCCGTCTGCTAATATTACTACATTTCCTGTTTTCAAAAAAAGGTAATAAAAAACTTGGCTTGCTTGATAACGAAGAAACCCCACCAAAACAGAAAGCAATCTTTCAAAAGACAAAATACACGCTTATCATGCTTCAGTATTACAACCATTTAAATTGCCTATTAATGACAAAGATACCCTCCCGTTTATATCGGATCCCTAAACTTCACAATAATGCGTTTAAACCATGTTTTATTGCTAGTTCGTCTGGCTGTTCCAGCAAGCATTTATCAAAACTTATAACCGCCATTCTAATTACTAGCAAATATGGGTTACAGTCTTATTGTGGTACTGTTTACCCTGGATTTGGAATTAATAGTATATGAATTTTGAAGAACTGAAAAGAGCGTTTGAACATTCTTCAATTTTGCTATTTTTTACCTTGTACATCACCATAATCCCATTCTGAATTGAAGGAACGTCTTCGTTCTCTTGTTTTATAAGAGCTTTCGTCTCAAAGAAAAGTGGTATAAATAATGTTTATGATTGTCAACAAATTTCGTTAAAACAAATAAGAATGATCGAGACTCTGGTTGACAACATCTTCGTCTAGTTAAGTGATCTTCCAAAAGGCTGTTGGCATAACTAGGGAATTAACAGCGTACCTCTGTTGGCTGACTTGATTTTGTTTTCATACGAGGCTGAATTTATTGAAGAGCTTATCAAAACAGGTCACAAAGATTTCCAGATATATCGAAGACGTCTTAAACTGACAAACTCGTAACGTAGGGGTCCAAAGGATGTAGGCTGATGAACATTATGGGAAAGTTTCATAATTATCATAGTAATCTCATTTAGACATATTCTATTTTTTGTGTGACATAAAGCTGGTCATTTTTTATGCTCGTTAGTTTGTCTATTGGTTTCATCGTTGTATACTGTGAGAACGTGATATTACTTACTTGGATTAGCCAAGGTTTACATGGCAAGTGTCGACTCTTACTCTTCTAGCACCTGGTTTTATTGTCTTTTTGCATGAGTCTCCTAGTAAATCTTTCTTTTGTTCATATTTCGCCCTAGATTTATAAGATTGGACTATGATTATGTTGCTATGTTGATATCTTCTTAATGGATTTAAATTCAGCATTACTTTCCTGATCAATGTCATTTATCCTCTTTCTCTCTCTTTTCACGCAGGTGTGCTAGAGCCAGCCTGAATTTCCCTATACCCTATCAAAGTTATCGCTGATAATTATATTGTAGTATATATTAATGGAGAGAACGCCTATAACGGGAAATGTTCATAAAAAATTATATCAACTGATTAAATCCATCTTGACAACCAGAAATTATCAAATCTATGACGTGGTCGGTAGATATATATATATACATGCACAGTTAAACTTATAACACTTGATACAATACAGCATTATTGTGTTAACAGTGTAGACGTTTTTATTAGTTTAACAGGAGTACCACAGTACGGAACTGAGAACTGGAAGGGATCTCGGGACAAGATTAAGATGTTAAACAGACACTCACTTAATTAAATAAGGAATCCATGTAGTCAATGGGGGAATCTATAAATAGATCCAATAGTTAGCCATGAGGTTAAGGAACCCCACTCAAAACATATCATGGGGCAATGACTCTCGTCACGATAGTTGGCTTTGGTAGGTGTTAGCTGAATCATAGGTTCCGTAGCGACTGTGAACACCTGGTTAGTTAGACTCAAGCACGATTGGCTTGTTCAGCATGTTCTCGATAGAGATTCAAATTATCGATCAGTTATTCATCGTCTGAATAGTGTAGATACGACATGGACAATTGTGATGACTCTTGCCTTCAGTAAGAGTTGTCTACCCTTGCTAGTAAATAGAAATACTTCAGAGATAAAAAGGTCATGTGGATGTTCTCAAAGAAATCAGTTGTAAAATAATTGACAAAAATAAAGAAATATCCATTCTGATAAGTGATTGGTCTGCAATGATGCATTACATTGTCTCTGTACACCAACAGGCAAATTAACGAGCTACAACCACATCTAGCTTCATATCGCACAAACAAATAGATTATTTCTCATTGAGATCACTATGACGGCCGTCGAAAATTCACCGTAATTTTCATCAACCTGCATCTTTTGAAACCCTTTACGTAGAGCTTCTCCCTCTGTTGACGACTTCTCAATCGTCTTAGATACTATAACTGGCACCTGTTTGGTTAAAATAAATTCATTTTTCGTATTTCACAACAAAAGGAAACAGAATTGACCATGAATCATCGATCGTGGGTTGGTTTAAAAGCTATAAACCCATCCTTTTACACCAGAAATAATTCTTTTATTTTCGTTTGTTTTTATTATGTTAGTAAAATCCTTGAATTGTGTTCCTATTTAGATTATAAATTTATACATGTCGAGCACTTCACTGCGATTCAGTAGGATTATGATCACCTGTGTGGGCACGTCTACTGTCTACTAGTGTAAACCCTCTATAAATCAGCAACATGTCTACACATAATCCAAGTGGCCAACATAAACTCTTTGTGCGTGAGTCTTCACTACTTCAGTCTTTTCCTTACTGTAACATAACAACATTTCTTTTATACTTGATAATGACTTATTAACGACATTTACAGAGATAAGTATAAAATAAATCAAGAACGCCGAAGTTCACTTATGTTTGCAAAACAACCAAGAACAATATCTTTGTCACGAACACAACACGAGTGTGTAAAATTTGATATTAGGACAAACCGAAGTAATTTTTGTCAGGAATACATAACGGGTTTATAACAAGTGATATTAGGGGAAACTAAAGTCATTTTTGTCCTTGACACTGTTTGAATATTCTCATTAAGTATTTATATTCTATAAAGGGAAATGTTGTCTGTAAATATGTAATATGAACAAGTGTTGTTCTTAGGCCTTAAATGATAAACAAAATATTGGTGGTCTTGTAATATTATCAACATTCTCATATGATACTGATCCTTCAAGACACTAAAAATGCCAAACCAATACGGACGAGTGACCTCGGGAATGCCCCTTGTCTATAAAACAGCTGATTAGCCAATGACACACGCTACTTCAAAGCACCCTTAGTTAGCAAACGAAATATCTCAGGAGCTGGAGGGAGGGAAGCTGCATATTTAACATGAATGGCTTTCGGGCTTCATTACAGAAATATCCTTTCTCATCCATCACATCAGAGATGCTCTGATGAGAAGAAAACTCTTTACCATTGCTATCCTTAGGGCGTTCAGGTTAAATATGCACCTTCAAAGTGATTGCCAATAAAGGAAAAAATGACATCACGAATCAAAATCAATAACAAATATCTTGACATTTACTAATTAAAATAAAACGAAACAGCGTTTGTAAAAAAAACCCAAAAAACACACACAGACAAAAGAAAAGCAAAACAAAACACAAAAACAAATAAATCCGTGTATAGAATTCCCAAAAATACCATGATGCACACATCCACAGTGTCAGCAATGTTGATATGTTGATGTGCCAGAAACATAACGAGATTCAACCTTAACTCCTTTACACAACTCCAGTCATTCAGCTAAAGTCTTAGTTGAGATTTTGTAACCAATCTGAACGAAAATCAAGTAACTGCAATATGCAGAATCCTTCTATCTTTGTACATTTCCATGCCTAAACCTAGTCAGTGTATTTTGTTATATGCATTCAATGATTTAAACGTTTTCTTATAGCTTGTAAAGTAAAGTGAACACAATAGCTTCATTCTATTTCTCATCACCATGAGATCAAATTAACTAAACTATGTGCTCTGTTAACGAGACAGACGCGCAGTCACTTTATCAGATCCAACGGATATAACAACATACGTGCCCAAATGAATGTCGGTATTCTCCCAGTCGACAGCTCACATAGTTTCCTTAACCTCTGCCACTGCTTTACCTTCTTGTTTTGCTCCCTTGTTCATCTAGCTGGACAAAGGTACCATTACAAACATTTTAACAACTCTGGGCCATGCAAAACTTCTCTCCGATCACTGAATTTCATTGGCTCACTTCTCTGCGGAATTTTCCGACATATTTTAAAAACCTAACTACGAAATTTTTATTTGATTAAAACAATAAAGCGATCTTATCGTTCATGTGATCACTCTGTTGATTGTAGTCAGTTCCGTTAAGTGCCTCCTATTGGTATGTTATTTTGGTGATCAACGTCTTAACTTCCGGATCTGCATCCCTAGCTCCAGGTCCCAAGCAATCAATTCTTGTCTGTACCTTAGGTTTCCATTCCTTGTAATGTATACACTGCAAAATATGTTCTGTCCTAATTAAGAGTGCTTGCTGATAAACCAGTCTGTTGATGCCATGCGCTTTCTTGGCTAATCCTGTCTTGTACAGTTCCACAGTAAAATGTCATTTACATGTATAGAAAAGAGCCTCAGCAATGTGCATACTCTTGGTAATATGATTTCTGTAATGTTTTGCTTGCTTGTTAGATATTAATCATGAGACCCCAGAGGTATATTGATGTCTACTATCGGTTCGTTACTTCCAAATAAGTTTGACATTTTCTCTTTAATATATCTGTTGTATAGACAGCCATATAAATAGTTATTGGATCATGCAGCAAATGCAAAACCGCTGCTTCCGGCCATATCTATAGGAGACCTTGTGGAATCTTTATGATGGCATGCCATAACAATTATAACCCTCAGCATTCTCCTTCCCTCAGCTTTAATCTTTATGATGAATCTAAGCGCTCAACATCGATGGATGTATTATTCCTTTGTGAATATAAACTTTATTAATTTTACAACAACTGCGAAACAAGTTATAGCAACTTAAACGAATCACTCTTGTTCGCCCTGTTGTAAGCGTACGAAGGGTCTTATTGTGAAACGAAACCTGAGTACCCGGGGAAAACCCACGGTGTCGAGCAGGTGGCCACCTAACTTTTCACGTCCGTTTCGGGAATCGAACTCAAAAAATCATCTCAACATTGGGAACATAGCTGTGGTTGAAAGGCAGTTTGAAATGAGATATTTCACGTGATTTCACTACTCAAATGTATTAAGGCATGGTACAACTGCAATCTTTCTTTATCAACATTTATATTGAAAAAGAAAGTCTATGTATGTAAGTATCATCGTATAACCAAGCACTGACTGTAGGTACCTATTGCCCTACAGTGAAAAGCTTCGCAGGTTAAAATGTTACCCAACAACCAGGTTGCATTTTCATAGCATTTTTGAAATTTATCACAATAGTGTATCGACCGAACCTGATTTCTATTATATATTTTTCCCTTTTTACTTTTGTCATCATCGGCCATATAAACATGAATACAAAAACATTTTTAGTGATATCGACTAGAGAACTTAAAGAACATCTTAAAAAAGTATTTTTATTTATAAAAATTAAACGCCGAGAACGAAAAAGAAAAAAATATGTCTTCGCGGCGACCGTCGAGAAATAGAAGAATAAGACTAGAAATTTGATCATCTGGTGCTCAATCGATCATACCCGCCATCTAAATCCCAGTCAGTCCAAAACAACAAAGAAAATACTGACACTTGATCTTAATTATGCAATAAAGTCGATGACACTGTGGTAAAATAGGAACAAAATGAAGAAGAACAAGAATACTCCTGAAAATGTCCAAGGAAAATGTGTTCCAAAAGGGTACACGTCTTCTGCTTTATTGACAACATCCATCATGCTAATATCTGTAAACAAGTAAACAACAACGCAACCACACAAAACAGCATCAAACACATTTAATGGAAATCACACCGAGAACTAGAACATTTCATAATGATATCAGTATGACTACCGTTAGTGAATTTGAATTCCTCGAAATCATGTGCTGTAAGTTTGTCTGTCACTTGCCGACAAACTGCAGGAAAAGCGTGACATTGAGGAAGTTTATCATATTCTCGAATTAACTGCGATATGTAAACATCGTAAGTGCGGAAGCAAAATTGAAACAACCTTGAAGTCAAAAATTCCAAGCGGAGGTCATCGAAACCTAAAATGGCGCCTGATACAGATGTAAAGTCTTCTTTTCGTTACTTTAAACACAAGATATCATATGTATATCAAATAGCGGATATGAGAGATTGGTTAGATAAGCCGTCAATTAATTTAGCCTCGTATGATATAAAAAAAAATCAAGAGAACGGCACAATATGTTCCGATGGGTATGTCAGTATTGTGTTGGAAATTCTTATACCAAAGTCAACGGAGATCTTGTTCGCAGTATCGTTGCGACATTGGACGTACGTTTTAGTGTGCCAGTATATCTCACGTTTGTAATCTCCACCGATCGCCTTTCTTCGTAAAGAAAGGTCATATAACATGTATCATAAGCAATGTGACAACAAGGAACGGTGCCATGAAAACCCGCTCTTTTTCTATTGTAAACAATAGCTCCACTAAAGATTATTCGTAATAAAATGATACTTTAGAATGCATGGTTTAGTTTTGTATCGTAACAATGTTTCCGTTGCTGTAAGTTTCCAAAATGTCCCTGCTAGATTCCAAGAGGGACAACGCAGAAGATAAATGATGACTCAAAGCACATCCTACCTTGTTTTGGCATTCCCCGACCCGTCCATCAGAAGGGTAGCGCCAAACCCTCTTCACATTTATGGACATTTGCAACATCAATCGCACCCAATGGAGAAACCCGAGTTAAGCTGTTGTCAATTACTGCTATGTAGTATGGATCATGCTATCTGCTTTTGAACATGTGACAATGTTGATGTACTCAATGCTACACCAGAAACCGTTAATACAACGAGTGTGGGAGTTAAAATGGGTGCTGTACTTCAGTAATGACACAAGAATGTGTATTTCATTTTATAAAAGACACAAAAACAATCAAGAAAATACCAACATGTCGACATAATCATAATTCCATAATACTAAGGCAAACATGAACAAAAGAAAGATTTACAAGGAGACACCTGAAAAAGTACAAGGATTACGTAATCAGCTCGTATCACTGTTGTTTAATGAGAACAACGCTGAAAATCTTATAAGTTATATGTGATTCTTTCTCCTAATGATTAATATAATTAGTGTGAAAAACGTCAAGCAATATTTTCGATCTACTATTGTGGTATTCAAAGGAAAGACATGCGAAATATGCAATTTTTACACCTACACTTAAGGGCACTAATTTCAGCTTACAAATAAGTTTATTACAAACGGACATCATTTGATATATTTCTTGTTTCGCTTACAAATGCACATAATATAGAGATAAGCGTTATTTATAGAATAACTAGTGATTTTACATGAATTACTGATAGTAACATAATAGTACGGTAGTAATAAAAGTTCATCATTATTTAGCATATGCATGTGACAGTGACAAATGACTAACTTTCATATAAAATACGAAAACACGTGTTTGAAGACTAGACATGTCCATGACTGAAAAAGTAAACAGGATTAAAACTGTAAACAATTTATACATTATGACAGCAAAGAATAGATAACAACACACATCTGAATGTATTTCATAATTTAATGCGTTGTTTCTTGAGTAAAATTGTAACTACCATAAAAATACATATTAAAATTTAAAAATGTATATAACGTTTTTTATATTACCATATACAATGTAATCATAATTTCCTGTTTAGAAATAAGCCTTCCTCACAACCAAATTTACTACAATAACATTTTTAAAAAACTGAGGACGCACATTTTACAAACCAGATAAAATGAACATGTAACAGACGTCTATATCAGAATGTAAGCCTGCAGAACACTGTAAAATAATTTATCCCACTAAATCATTTTACACCTAAGTACAACCTAACAATATATATACCTATCGACAAATAAAAACTCAAAACTGCAACTATAGTACCTATTAGGAAAAGGATATTGTCTCTTAAATGATAATTAAGTTATACATACTGCAAGGCGCTTTAATATTGGCACATCTCGTCATACAAATATATTTATAAAAAATTACTTTCTGTCTTTAACGTTGGTAACATTTCACCATATTGCACTCACAAAATTTACCTTACACAAATACCGATGCATAAACATTACTTTATATTGGAAAAAACACAATATAAAACTCTTAGGCTTGTAAACATACACAAAAATGCATACAGTATCTGGGGATTGTTAACTTACAATAAATACACACATTGTCTAATGTCTCTCAAAGGTTTGTTATAAAATATAAACACTTTTAAGGGTTTAAAACTTACGCAAAAATAAACGCTGGTTTTAAGCATTTTAAAACACTAAAAAACACTTTTTCTATACTTTAATCCTCTCAATCCCTAAGGGTTGTCACCTTACAATGAAATACAATTTTTCTATACTCAAATCCTCTCAATCCCTAAGGTTTGTCACCTTACACTGAAATACACACTTTCTATACTTTAATCCTCTCAATCCCTAAGGTTTGTCACCTAACACTGAAATACACTTTTCTATACTTAAATCCTCTCAATCCCTAAGGGTTGTCACCTAACACTGAAATACAGACTTTCTATACTTAAATCCTCTCAATCCCTAAGGTTTTTCACCTTACACTGAAATACACTTTTTCTATACTTAAATTCTCTAAATCCCTAAGACTTGTTACCTTACACTGAAGTACACACTGTCTAAGACTTGTCAACATATACCAAAATTAAACTCCTTCTGAAAACTTTAACTACCAAAATACATATACTTCTAAGTTTGCACCAAAATCTACACCTTCTCTAAGACTTATAATGAGTGACACACTCTTTAATTGGTGTGCGATTCAGCTTTGTGTGTTTATAAGATGTGCAGTGACATCTTATAAACACACATCGAAGTAGTTATGTCGGTAAGGCCAGCAAGAAATGTTTACTCATTAAAATTTTGGGAGAGAATGCTATTGTCCAGAAATGGTCTTGATCGTTTCATTTTTCTACATTAATGATAAAAATGGGAAAAATGTATTTATTCTCGTGTGGTGGCGAAAGTGCAAGTTTATATTTACCGTATATTGATTCAAAAGATCAATTTTGAGTGTCAAAATAAAAGTAAGGATGAATTGTTTAATATTTGTCCGAGTGTTAAAAGACTGGATCACTTCTCTCATTATTTTGTATTTTGTTTTCAGTAAGGATGACATTTAAAACAACAAATGACCTTTTCCCTTCAAATTCGACGGTAAAGTTCTTTCCTAAGAATGGTCATCTAGCCTTCTCGAAATTTGCTGAAGCCCAAAAGTTGGTCATTTGAAAACAAATATGTACCAAAAAATCATGACAGCTGCTTTACGTTTTTCAATCTTAATCGCTACTGATGGATTCTAGAAAGCATCATACTTATATATTATTGCAGCTTATATGATGCAACATTCAATTTGAAGAATAACTACTAAACTTGATTATGAAAATCAATCTGATTGACTGGTTAATCATGATTTTACTTTTGTGTAGCCTGAATTTTGTCAGAATGTTTACCAAAATTACACTTCAGAAATGATACGTTATGCTCATCGTGTGCTGTATTTCAAAATCTCAAAGATGGATACAAACATAGTTTTATATGATTTTCCCATATTATAGAACAATTGTAAACCTCTACACCAAGTGGTTTGGCAGGATGTCTATGCCCCAGTGTTATCTAAAGACGATATTTATATAAACAGTTGCGGAAATATTTGTTGTCGTTGGAAATGAATAACGGTACTAATGAAGTCTGTGAAAGTGTCATTGTGAGAGGTAGATTGTAAGTACGGAAAATATGCAGATTAATTGAACACTTTCTTTAGAAATAAAGCACATAAAATGAATGAGACGTATCAGTGCGACATGAATACTTGAATGAACATCCGTCGTCAGGTCATTAACAAATGCCCTTTGAGTGTGTCGTCTGTACTAGGTCAAGGTAAGACGTCAAAAACCTATTGCCAATCCGTCAGCCCTTGGATCCGATCCACACCAATATATACATTCAGCTTTTCGCTGAGCGGAGTTGTCAGACTGGTCCCAAAAATTGCCAACAGCGATGGCTTGTCCTTTCCCGAAAAGAGTTCGGTCTGCAGCAACTAATGGACCCCGCACTGAATGACCTTTATCAACCAAGCCTTCGACAGCCTCGGTAGGTATCCCGTCCTCCACAGATACGTAGCTCTCATCGTACCTACAGATCATAAATAGTAAGAAATAACAATTAACGACACTTTTAATTTCATTTCATTTTTCTTTGTCATATCCTGTTAAAGCTGCTTGACTTAAAGAGAGATACATTTATAGCATTGCCCCACCCTACCTACAGACAATCTGTATTCAAGTTTCATCGCTCATGACGAACCCGTTATGTTCACTCCAAACTGTAGACAATCTGTATTCAAGTTTAACTGCTCATGACGAACCCGTTATGTTCACTCCAAACTGTAGACAATCTGTATTCAAGTTTAACAGCTCATGACGAACCCGTTATGTTCACTCCAAACTGTAGACAATCTGTATTCAAATTTAACTGCTCATGACGAACCCGTTATGTTTACTCCAACCTAGAGACAATCTGTATTCAAGTTTTACAGATCATGACGAACCCGTTATGTTCACTCTAAACTGTAGACAATCTGTATTCAAATTTAACTGCTCATGACGAACCCGTTATGTTCACTCCAAACTGTAGACAATCTATATTCAAGTTTTACAGCTGATGACGAACCCGTTATGTTCACTCCAAACTGTAGACAATCTGTATTCAAGTTTAACTGCTCATGACGAACCCGTTATGTTTACTCCAACCTACAGACAATCTGTATTCAAGTTTTACAGCTCATGACGAACCCGTTATGTTCACTCCAAACTGTAGACAATCTGTATTCAAATTTAACTGCTCATGACGAACCCGTTATGTTTACTCCAACCTAGAGACAATCTGTATTCAAGTTTTACAGCTCATGACGAACCCGTTATGTTCACTCCAAACTGTAGACAATCTGTATTCAAGTTTAACTGCTCATGACGAACCCGTTATGTTCACTCCAAACTGTAGACAATCTGTATTCAAGTTTTACAGCTCATGACGAACCCGTTATGTTCACTCCAAACTGTAGACAATCTGTATTCAAATTTAACTGCTCATGACGAACCCGTTATGTTTACTCCAACCTAGAGACAATCTGTATTCAAGTTTTACAGCTCATGACGAACCCGTTATGTTCACTCCAAACTGTAGACAATCTGTATTCAAATTTAACTGCTCATGACGAACCCGTTATGTTCACTCCAAACTGTAGACAATCTGTATTCAAATTTAACTGCTCATGACGAACCCGTTATGTTCACTCCAAACTGTAGACAATCTGTATTCAAGTTTAACTGCTCATGACGAACCCGTTATGTTCACTCCAAACTGTAGACAATCTGTATTCAAGTTTAACTGCTCATGACGAACCCGTTATGTTCACTCCAAACTGTAGACAATCTGTATTCAAGTTTAACTGCTCATGACGAACCCGTTATGTTCACTCCAAACTGTAGACAATCTGTATTCAAGTTTAACTGCTCATGACGAACCCGTTATGTTCACTCCAAACTGTAGACAATCTGTATTCAAGTTTAACTGCTCATGACGAACCCGTTATGTTCACTCCAAACTGTAGACAATCTGTATTCAAGTTTAACTGCTCATGACGAACCCGTTATGTTCACTCCAAACTGTAGACAATCTGTATTCAAGTTTAACTGCTCATGACGAACCCGTTATGTTCACTCCAAACTGTAGACAATCTGTATTCAAGTTTAACTGCTCATGACGAACCCGTTATGTTTACTCCAACCTACAGACAATCTGTATTCAAGTTTTACAGCTCATGACGAACCCGTTATGTTCACTCCAAACTGTAGACAATCTGTATTCAAATTTAACTGCTCATGACGAACCCGTTATGTTCACTCCAAACTGTAGACAATCTGTATTCAAGTTTAACTGCTCATGACGAACCCGTTATGTTCACTCCAAACTGTAGACAATCTGTATTCAAGTTTAACTGCTCATGACGAACCCGTTATGTTCACTCCAAACTGTAGACAATCTGTATTCAAGTTTAACTGCTCATGACGAACCCGTTATGTTCACTCCAAACTGTAGACAATCTGTATTCAAGTTTAACTGCTCATGACGAACCCGTTATGTTCACTCCAAACTGTAGACAATCTGTATTCAAGTTTAACTGCTCATGACGAACCCGTTATGTTCACTCCAAACTGTAGACAATCTGTATTCAAGTTTAACTGCTCATGACGAACCCGTTATGTTTACTCCAACCTACAGACAATCTGTATTCAAGTTTTACAGCTCATGACGAACCCGTTATGTTCACTCTAAACTGTAGACAATCTGTATTCAAATTTAACTGCTCATGACGAACCCGTTATGTTCACTCCAAACTGTAGACAATCTGTATTCAAGTTTAACTGCTCATGACGAACCCGTTATGTTCACTCCAAACTCTTGAGGTACATGAGGAAAAAAGCATCAAGAAAATACCGACATGGAGACAAACTCATAATTCTAATTCGAATTCCTTACAACTATCGCAAAATATGAACAAAGAAAGATTTACACGGAGACGGAAGCCAGAACCAAGCTACAATTTACAATATATCAACTTCTTTTACTTTCCGCATGTCTTACTCTTCCCATATGTTTGAAATAACATCACAATCGATCGACAACAAAATGGTTTTTATGGTCGCTTTGACATATATGCTAACACGTGGTTGGCATAGTATACGACACGTGCAGACTTTAATTTGAAAGATTATGTGATATGGCTTAAAAGCGTAACAATTTAACACACGTTCTTGGTGGGAAGTAAAATGTAGAACAGATCACCAGAGACTTTGAATCGCTTTTGTTTGAATGCTAGGTTTTGTCTAATAAAATTAAGGATTAACGGTATTTCGTACGTAAGGACTTTAATTCAATTACATTCCAATACTATCGAACGGAAAATAACAAGAAATAACGACATGTCAACATTATCATAATCCAAACCCAAATTCAACATACACGGAAACTCCTAAAAAAACAATGATAATAAGACCAGGTGCTCCAGAAGAATACGTTTCTTCTGTTTCATCGACGAAGAATTATTTACCGCGCTTTTTACACCTTCAGATCCACTGCCAATCGGAGCAATATATGAGAATATATTATCATAGTGAAGAAGGCGTGGAATTACATTTGTCACTAAACATGTTTTATTCGGTTGTATCCAACCCAAATCTGTCCATCCGAGCGATAAACCAAATATATATTGATCATGATATTTATATATCTATGATAATAACAGATGGTTCTAGTATTCTGGAAACCATAACAACAGAAATATATAAGAATATTTATGTTATAAAAACGACCAAGAAAATACTGCTATGTCAACAAAATCTTAATGCAAACTCAAAATCAATTAAACAGAAACAAACATGTACTAACAGAAATATTTAAGCGGGAAACCCTGTACAAGCACAGAAAGAAAAGGTCCAGTGGCTCCAGAATTGAAAGCGTCTTATGTTTCATCTAAGATACATTCAGTAACACTGTAAAGGCTTTAGGTAGGGACATTTTCCCGTACCGCTATCGTAAAAAGAGGTTTCTGTCATAGTACTATGAATATATAACGTGTCTTTTCAAAAGCGCGTGCGCTTAAAATCAAAATTGATTACATCAAGACTCATGTTACAAAGAAAATGTTTAACCTGACGTTGAACTTACCCATATCCTCCGCCAATGCAAATTCGTGGTTGGTCTAAAGCCTGCTGTGGATTCATCCCAAATTCCAGCATGTTAAGTAACACCTGTACATGGCCTTGAGGTTGCATGTAACCTCCCATTACACCGTAACTCATCACCAAATCTCCTGTAAGGGTAGATAACTCGTTCTCATTGATCCAATACATCAAGGTCATACATATTTAGATGTAGAAATGGTTCCCATAGGTAAATTACCGGAGAAAATAGTAATTACACTATAAAAGATAGATTTCACTTTATCTGTTTCCATCACAATAAAAGTTAAGACAATACTAACCCAAGTACCATGAGGATAACATCTCACTGTTATTAACCGTTACATATTTGCTTCAGTTATAACTTCAGTTGCAAACAAGTTGGCGTGATAGCAGCCATTTTGCAGCGCATCTCAATGTTTAACTCACTACCGTGTTACAATACTGGGTTAGGCTAGAATAGTGGTGAGAGAACATCACTCTTTAACGTAATTTTCTGCGGAGTTAGCATCATCAAATGAGATACAAGTTATTGGTAGTAATAAATGCACAAAATGAGAATGTGTCATTAAGTGCAGTTTCCGGAATTTCATTTGATTTTTATTAGAAAGGATATTCAAGTCATCAAAAGAGTGTGATAGTAATGTTTCCGGTCATATTTGTGCTCTTACTAATGACGTGGAGGTTGGTAAAGATTTCTCCCTTTAAAAATAAAAGAAGAGCAAAGCCAGTAACATGATAATATCAAGTTCTGTATTATACACCAAACCATACCGGAGGTCACAATTATATCTAGATTAAACAATCCCGAATATGAAAACATAAACATACGTCCTACGTTACACACATTTATATGTCTTTTTATGTTATGGACATTTTATCAAGGTTCTTCAACTCATTGTGTGCCTGCATGTGGGTTATGCTAATACTTGGTGTTTAAAATATTCCGATATATATACCGCGACAGTAGTTGATGAATTCGCGTTACAATAGTGGGTGTTACACAGGCGTTATAATAAACATCAAATTATTCCCCACATATGTACTTTTAATCTCTAATTATATACGTTTTGCCATATTCAAAACACGAGTTGCATGTATATGATAAAGAATATAAATGATTGGGCAAGGGCTACTTTATATATCCTCTCCGATTTTAACACAGTAAATATTTTACTAGCCTGAATTGATTGCTGAGAAAACGAGGTAAGACTAGTTGTATGTAAACCATTTAACGCCGCATCAATTCAACAACGATCAGTTGACGAAAGCTGAAACACGCTACATTTCTGTAGTAAACAAAACATTACAAAAATCAAGATGATAAACTATCGATTTGGTTGCAGTAACATTTACGTCGTTTATTTAAGTAAAAACTTTCAGCTGTAGTCGAATAAACGCTCTTTAGTTTTCAGGTTGATTAAGAAATGGTAATCCTGCTGCTAGTTTCCCAATTACATCACCGAACGTGGATTCTTTAGCCTAATGAGTGATAAACAACACATTCATACACGTAAACATATTTCGCAGTTTTGTTATTAAGTGATTTTCCCTTTTGATCAAGATTTATGAGATAATTGGTCGTACGTAACACATTGAAGACAATTCATGTCGGCATATGTTTGTTTGTTGTGTGTATGTAAACTGCTATTGCTGAAGAGCTGTACTCGGCATGTCATTGCTGAAGAGCTGTACTCGGCATGTCATTGCTGAAGAGCTGTACTCGGCATGTCCTTGCTGAAGATCTGTACTCGGCATGTCATTGCTGAAGAGCTGTACTCGGCATGTCATTGCTGAAGATCTGTACTCGGCATGTCCTTGCTGAAGAGCTGTACTCGGCATGTCATTGCTGAAGATCTGTACTCGGCATGTCCTTGCTGAAGAGCTGTACTCGGCATGTCATTGCTGAAGAGCAGTACTCGGCATGTCATTGCTGAAGATCTGTACTCGGCATGTCATTGCTGAAGAGCTGTACTCGACATGTTGATACGTGTGATTACTTCATTCCTGGTCTGATGTAAAATGTTATCGATCGATACACATAGAGCGGACATAGAAATGATTGGTGAAACACGACAACAGCACAAATACAAAAATAAAGATTAACCGATATCTGCAAATAAAAAAAACAAAAATTACTCATGTTATTACCATCCAAATTCAAGGACAGACAACTCATGCATGTATCAAGATATGCGTGTTATACCTGTGTTGGAATCAGTCACCATTGCCGGGATAATGGTGTGGTACGGACGTTTACCAGGTGCGATCACATTCGGATGTACAGTGTCCAATGAAAACCCACTGCCACGGTTCTACAACACCAAAATGTGTACGATATGGAGTACACGAAGAAACAATACAATATTTATTTAGAACTTGACCTCTATATGAAACATAGGTACATAGGTATGAGTGTTAGTACCTATATAAGCTTACTAATACAACACACCAATATCGCGATAGAGATAAGTGATGCAGATTGAGAAGATGATACCACATGATACATAGAGGGTATTTAATAGTGTCTTCAGTAATAACAAATATATCTCACAAATGTGTCTAATATCTTAGTATATTTCACCAATCCGCAGCATGAGTTTAAGATACAAAAATATTAGACGAACGAGTGAATTTTTTTATCGTTACTGAAGACACTATTAGATATTCTATTTATTACATTTTCACAAGTAAAGTTGCCAAATCACTGGCATGTTTAGAACTGATATAAAACGAGGAAGCTGACTAGGCTTTTCTTGGACTCTACTCACTCATTATAACTTATTATAATATAGTCCGTTTTCTAAAAAAAATTATCATTAAAAATATGCAAACACAAAAATGAAATTCAATGTAAATCTATTTTCATATTCACATAGAAAACATTTACTAATCCTTGACACTAAAAGAGAATATTTCCAGTAAAACGTTCAGAGATTTTGACCTGTAACAAGTTACTACGCGGCTGAAAATAGAGTGAAAACCTACAGTTGTCGCTATTGATGACACGAATCCCCTTGAAACGTGTTAGCTTCACATTCAAGACGTTCGGTTAGGGATTGGATTTGATCTCTGACAAGATTATTTGTGTTGCATCGTTTGCTGACTTTCACGGAAATGGACATTTACCATGCAATTGAAAGTCTTCTCACAAGTAAACAAACTCTTCATATTCCTGGCTTTGTTTTTTTTTTTAATGTTTTTCGAGTTTTTTTTTTTTTTTTTTTTTTAATTTTTATGGGGTTTTTTTGTACCGGGCTTTGTGATTTGTCAATTTGATCAGATGATTTCTGTTCTCTCTTTACCTTGGCGTACGTCTGCAAATGTCTGTTTTTTATAATACTGGAAAATAGCATTATAAAAAGTGCTAATTTTTCCTAGTAAAAAATAACACTTTTATCAATGAGATATTTTTCTAAAATTCACTGGGAAAGAATGTAAGAAAGAAGAAAAACAAATACTACAGTTCATGATAAGTTATACTATACAAAAACTGATATACAATATACTGTAATAGGTTTGAATGAGAATATCACATAACAAATGGCATATGTAATTGGGATACTGATGGGACAGACACCGAGTCTAAAGTCATAGATTGAGTCCATGACAGGGAAAATAATCAAATTTCAAAGTTTTAAACTACCCAGTAGGAATACTTGTAAGACTGACTGTACAGTACACCTCACCTGTAAAGTAAACCCGCACCCCTCAGGAACGATGGCCGATCCGAACCCCATGAAATTACTGTTGATGAAAGAGCACGCATTGCCTTCGGAATCTGCTGTAGTAAAGTATACAGTGTCGGGGCCGATATTTAAGTCACCCTTCTGTACGTTCTTCATAGCCCTTCGATAAAAAATACCAACATGTCAGAACATAATCTTAGTTTAAACCTAAGAAAGATTTACATGGAGACTTCTGAAAATCCGCACAAGGAGAATAAAACCAAGCGTTCCGGAAGAATACCTGTCTTTTGCTTCATCTTAGTGAATCCGAGCACGTAATGTCCGAACCATGCCATAATTTATATTTTATTATATATCTTATATATCTATTTGCTAAAACGAATTTTAACATACAATTTGTTTTTGTCTTTTGTACAGTCATCGAGATCACAGGTAGTAGACTCATACATTCGAATGGCTGGGTACATGATATACACACAAACATGATGTACTAAATTTATCGGATTTATGAAAACGACAAAATTAATATAATTATGTAGATGATGCATCTGCCCATCTAGATTATGACTTTTGATCACTTTGTGTTTTTGAGGCTTAAAATTTTAAGCCCTTTGCACCACTGAGGAGTCATAAAGGACGAAACAGCTATATGTTGCAACATCACTTACGAGTCGTAAAGGACGAAACAGGTGTATGGTGGCTGTGTGGCTCTACTGTATCTTACTCTAAATTGAAATTGTGTGTCTGTAATATCTTCTAGACAGGATATAAGTTATCTTTACTCCTCATACAAATATCAAAGCATAAATACCGTACTAGACACAATTAATCGCCAATAAGTAACCATTAACAAGATCAAATTTTATGTAGCACTAACTAACTACATATGTAAATACCCTACCTGTTGTTTGTTACGAGTTGTCTTCTCTTTGTTGCGTACTCTTTAGACAATAACGTAGATAGCGGTACATCAACTTTGGTAGGATCAGCACAGTACCAAGTTGTATCCGAAAATCCCAGTTTTAACGCTTCAATCACAAGATGAAGGTACTCTGCAGAATTGGCACCAAGTTCTGAAAACAAACAGTAATTCACTACAGAGATTGAGGCAAATGATAGCCTGGTAGTTTCTGAAGAAGGATCATATTAGAATCTTGATGAATTTTGAAAAAAAGAAAAATTTATATATTACGTTTTAGATCGTAAGTCTCCAAGACGTTGAGAGCGATCAGAGCCGCCATGCCATGGCCATTAGGAGGAATTTCCCATAAACGATATCCCCGGTAGTCAGTGCTGATTGGATCTTCGAATGTCGTCACGTGATTCTGTAAATCGTCAGCTGTCATGACACCACCAAACTTCTCAACAGCAGCGACAATGGCTTTTGCTATCCTCCCTTCATAAAAGCCCTTTTTACCATGAGTACCTAATTCCTGAGGAAGTCCAACCATATGTTAACTTGAATATCTTGAAAAATGTTATAAAAAAAGAAAACAGACATCTTATATCAAGTCTTACGAAAAAGAAGGAAATAAAGGACATGATATGAACAAAAGGTTTACAAAAAGACTCTTGAAAAAGTATAAGGGGAGTAAGACCAGATGCCCCGGAATAGCAAGCGTCTTCTACTTCAGCGACGGCATCCATCATTTTAATATTTTCAACACACAAATTTGTTACATACAAACAAGCGTGGAAGTCATTTTGCTATGTCCGGCTGGTCATTTACTTATTAAAAAATGTAGTTTAATTCATAATGTAAGGAATTATTTTAAAGATAGCAACAGCAGGTTTGCACATGCATGTATAGTATGTGCCAGTATTGAGATACATTACCCTGAACGTCTGAGCGAGGTAAGGTAGTCGTATCACTTCTC
Organism: Ylistrum balloti; assembly: GCF_031769215.1. Classification (NCBI taxonomy): domain Eukaryota; kingdom Metazoa; phylum Mollusca; class Bivalvia; order Pectinida; family Pectinidae; genus Ylistrum; species Ylistrum balloti. Next base: position 114,281 of record NW_026782398.1, on the reverse strand, counting down.
CGTACGTCGGAGCCCGACCATTAACAAGTAAGTCACGGCCATGATCATTCTTAGGAGTAAGTAAGGATTCGGCGCCTACAATACAGTAATATGACACTAACATGTTTCCTAGGTCTACATTCCACAATCTCCAATATCGCCTTCTACTTCTGTAATGACATATCGCAAAGACATGGATTTTGGCGGAAACACAGCTTTGGGTTTGTAATAGGTTTGATCTATTTGTTTTGGTGACATAAGCCTTGTCCGACAAATAGGAACAAAGATATTGTTTGTGTCTGAATATCTTGATGTACGACGTTTGGTGACATGTCTACTTGACAAGGGATTCCTTATATAACTTTCTTGATATAAAATTGGCTATAAACAGACCGCGTGAGGAAAGACAGGTAGACAGGAAACGTCTTGTTTTACTTCATTTACAAAGCAGAAATTGTATTGTGTGCTATTAATAAAATACAATTTTGTTTCCTATTTAAGTCAGTAAAAATAACAAGCAGTCGAAGAAATGAAGAAATGTCTTTTATAAATAAATCCTCCTGAAACAAGCATTATTCACACCGCTGCTCTCCACACGGCCGACAGCACGTTTATCTTTCCTTAGGTGTCCAATAAAACTCGGAATCGTTATCACAGTGACAAGCTAGAATATCATGCTGTTGCTTCTAACTTGTGATTTATTATGTAGTGGTTCAGTCATCCAAGTGATGGAAATGTAAGCACATTTGGATATTTCTTCCTCTAGGGGAACTTCACACCTACCAGTGTACACTAATAGAACTGTCACCTAAAATTCTCCGAACACAATACAACGCTGTAGATAATTATTGATAAAGTGTTTTCTGGGGGACAAGGGACAGGACACTAGCACTCGATCTACAATCTATCTGGGGTAATGTCTTAACTTCGGATGGCAAAATAAGGCAAATGTCAATGGGGGCCCATTATATGGGGAAAATGTTAACGTGTAGTTTTATTTATTCTTCAGATGTAAAACTTCAAACATCATTAATGTTGTAACATTAAAAAAACAAAGAGGCGTTTTTTTTTTTTTTTTTGTTTTTTTTTTTTTTTTTTTTTTTTTGTTGGTTTTTTTTTTTTTTTTTTTTTGGGGGGGGGAGGGGGGGTTATTTTGTTTCTTTGTTTTTGTTTTTTTCGGTTTTTTATTTTTTTGTTTTTTTTTTTTTTTGAGAATCGTTTTCCCGTTCTCATTTAACATATAATGAACGCACTATCTTTTTTTGTTTTAGATTGAACAACTCCCAGCTTTTTAGAGATTTTCAAAGCCAGTTTTTATCGTACTGGTAAGATGGAGGTAAAATAGCTTGTAAACGTTGTATACGTGTAGTACCAGATATGTTCAATGTTCTACCTTTGTTCCACAGCAGAGCCGTAATCTGTTGGACGGGGTAACCATTTTCTGCCAGGTCCACTGCGGGCTGTAGTATCTGTGTCAAACTCAACTGAAAGACAAACAGACTAATTTGAAGTCCTGAATTTCGACAACATTATGCGTTGAGATGTATATCTATTACATTTCTCACATCATTTCGTTTGAGATATTATGTAAATTATGCCGACATAAGCCTTAAGATTTTATATTCAACCCCTTAACAGCATAAGGAAAGTATGGCGAGGTCTTTTTTACCTTTCCACTTCCGAATCGGTCGACCGTGTCAACCCATGCTGCTGCTGCACCAGGAACCGTGACCGCGTGACCGTGTTGCACAGGGAAAGGACTAGAAGAGCTGAATCCTTGTTTGTGAAGAAGGTCAAGGGTCAGCGCAGCAGGAGCTCTGCCACTAAACAAATTCAATCATTTTTAAAGTTTCAGCAGTTACAGAAAACAGTTAAAAACTAGTTTTAATAAAATATCACATTAGTCAACAAACAATTCCAGACCCGAACTCCTGACATTTTGTATATTAAGACTCCTGACATTTTGTATATTAAGACTCCTGACATTTTGTATATTAAGACGAGTGACATTTTGTATATTAAGACTCCTGACATTTTGTATATTAAGACGAGTTCGTTTTGTATATTAAGACGAGTGACATTTTGTATATTAAGACGAGTTCGTTTTGTATATTAAGACTCCTGACATTTTGTATATTAAGACTCCTGACATTTTGTATATTAAGACGAGTGACATTTTGTATATTAAGACGAGTGACATTTTGTATATTAAGACGAGTGACATTTTGTATATTAAGACGAGTTCGTTTTGTATATTAAGACGAGTTCGTTTTGGCCATGATTTCTATGATTTTCCGTTATGATACATAACTCTAGGTTGAAAGATCCGACGAGGACCATGTGGGAGCGCAATCATCAGTTACATAATACTTACCTGCCATTAACAGCTTTTACTTGTTTACTTTTGGCGTCGTAGAAGAGACAGAAGGCGTCGCCACCGATACCTGTGGAACACGGCTCTGTCACATTGAGGACTGCTGCCATGGCAACCGCTGCGTCGGCAGCATTTCCTCCTGCTTTCAGAATATCTGTGGAGGAAGTGACATCATGAAGTTCCAACAAAATTTGTCTTGATCTTTCCATTCAATGAAATGCCTCTGCACATACGCAAATTCACTAATGTATACAGTCATTGCTATTTCAAACAAATAAAATACCATTCTTATAGTTTCCCCCGACAATAATCACAATGTTCATCAATAAGACATTTCGATAGAGCCTGTTTGTTTTGTCGATTTGTTAAAAGGAGAAATGTATTATGAAGAGTGGGTCCCGAGAATAATTGGACATAAGAACCATCTTATAGTGTCATTCACCTAGACATCGACAAAGAAACTGTGTTACATCTATCAATGTACCTGGACGACAGGTAGGAGGAGCAGCGAGCGTGAGAGTCGCTCTAGTGTTTTATTGGGAAATATTGACAGCTCCACTAAACTTTACTTCTTACTTGATAGTTGAAACATATTAATGAATTTGGTCAATAAAAATGGCTAATATCTAACTTATTTTAAACAACAATCATTAAACAGATAAAGTGAATTTATATAGATTAGTTGTGTCGCGCGGATGTGACCCGCAGTGTGTCTTTATAAAGAAGGGAAATCTCTGGAGAAACCCAAAGGTTGGACAGAGGAGTGCTTATCGCTGGTCATTCCGGAAGGAGACCTCTCCGACCAATGGGAGGTTACTCTAACTTCATGACATAAAAAATCGTAAACATGAACGTATGTACGTACAATGATATGGATGTCATTATGTGTACTTAAGTAAAAAGCATGTCTATGATAGATTTTGGTATTAATTTACATTTGTAAGTGTTTAAAAAATTAAAACCAACAGACCCGGTAGTGTAGGGATGGCTAGGTGTATTTAAATGAAAAAAAAAAACAGTAATAAAAACGTCAGCAGCAATTAGTAGCCCGTCGCTTTAAGCAGACGATTTTTCTGCCTGGGACAGTACCCACTTCACCACGGCCGCTTACACGATACTACGCCGTACACTTTAAAAGGAACACTGAAACACATGCGTCTGCATATCTAACATACACATTTGTGCGTTTTTAATGTACATGTACGGTATTTGTCAGCGTTACTTTGTTACATCTGACATGTCATCACCGAGACTGGATACTTTACTTTGTTCTACTTACCTGTCCCCACCTGACTGGCCAATGGCTGACTACTAGCCACACAGCCATTACAGCACACGACAGCTGACCGCCGAGAGTTATACTGCAAGTCCGACATCTTTCTCGCACGTGACCTTTAGCCTAACGTCTTACAATGATAACGTGAGATATATCAACATGTACCGACACATGTGTGACAACACCGTGGCACACATTCCCGGGTAGTTACTGAGTTATTTCCAACTGTTCATATTTAAAGTTTTTCACATCACTACACACAGGCTATGTATGTATCGGTATGTATATATATAGGAAATGTCACATGATTTCTCTACGTAAGGTGACATATTTCATTGTTGTCATATCTATACATCGCACCATCAACTTATATGACTGAAGTTTACATTCTATTTCTGTTTTGAATCCAACGTAAAAAGTAGATAGTTAAATAGAGAACTATGATATAAAGTAGACACATTGTCACCTCGTGTAAAATTAACTGTGAGAACGTGGTATAAGTTTAAATTTCACCCTGATAATTCTATCATATTAGTTAATGTATTATAACCATACAAGGAATGCCTGGTGGATATATATTGATGTAAGACGGTATTGGTAACCTGTTTTAACATTAAACACTGTGTATCTGGAAACAGAACCATCTAAGCTTGTATATTTACATAACGTTATTTGTTATTCCATGAAACCTATACCTATTACATATTGTACTTAACAGCCTCCCAAACCAGACCTGAAGTCCTGAATCGTCAACGTGTCGGACACTGTAGGAGATACATTGATTTAAACATAGTTTATTGTAAGGAATGCAATGGAAATGGACGCAAGTTTTACAATTTACGCTGAGTCCTGTCCCATAAAATTGACAAAATACATATTAACAAGACAAAACGACAGAAAAAATACAGAGAGAGAGAGAGAGAGAGAGAGAGAGAGAGAGAGAGAGAGAGAGAGAGAGAGAGAGAGAGAGAGAGAGAGAGAGAGAGGGAGAGAGGGAGAGAGAGAGAGACAGACAGACAGACACAGACAGATCGCATATACAATGTTTGCAATTTCATGTAAATCAGTCTCTCCTACGAGATATATATATATATATGATAAATACTGTATTTATCTGAGTACCTGACACAGAACAGCTGTAATAGATACAAACCTTGATGACATGAATGTCTACAGTTAACAGTGACTAAGTAAAACACTCAAGCTAAAAAGACGGCCATTCGTCCTCACGTCTTATGTTAACTAGCTCAGACGGTCATGTATGATTTAGTTGTAATTCTTATTGATTGTATTATTACAACTACGTAGTATTGAGAGTTTAAGTCAGTTAATTATTCTTGTGATGATAGAAGCCATATGTTGGCGGCCATTTTCCTTCACTTCTTGGTATCATTGTTGGAATCAGTGAACATGAATAAGTTGTACATATCGGGCTTCAGAACATTCATAACTTAACGATAATCTCGATAACTAATTAGTAACATTAGCGATGTGATTCGATTTTATATGAAATTTATGACTTCAACTTTGAATATTTTCTATAGTGAGAACCTTGCAGGTTGCCAGCTACTAAAACAATTATAAAAAAAATCAGCAGAACTTTAAAATAGGACAGAGGCGAAGACATTCTTACTTGTACTCGAATGTAGACTTTGAAATACTCATCAAGAATTTTCAGGCTTTCTGTTCAGCTCACTATACAACAACCTTTGGTCCTGAACAATGTAATATACACTGCCAATAAAGAATACCATCCTGACTTGTCTCCCGAGCCGGGGATATCCTTGACAATGTATTTTGTTTCATCATAACTAATTGCCACCGGCAGAACTGACATTTTCCACCTACACTACTGACTAATATAGTGTAATCTAGAGGGACACAAACATATATGATATATTCCTGAAATATCTCTACTTCATGTGTATAATAAAAATAGTTCTGATCTTTTACCTATATATTAAAGTGGCCCCTCTGGAGCGGTGGATATCATTTGTTAAGCAATTGCATATAGCAGTTTTCAGTCTTACACTGTGGTATATGGGCTCTTCACAACAAGGTTGGATGAAATGCATTTTATTGGTCTCAAACCTCGGTACGTGGGTCTCTGCCTCAGTTATTGCTCTCACACCTCGGTACGTGGGTCTCTGACTCGGTTATTGCTCTCACACCTCGGTACGTGGATCTCTGTCTCAGTTATTGCTCTCACACCTCGGTACGTGGGTCTCTGTCTCAGTTATTGCTCTCACACCTCGGTACATGCGTCTCTGCCTCAGTTATTGCTCTCAAACATCGGTATGTGGGTCTCTGCCACAGTTATTGCTCTCACACCTCGGTACGTGGGTCTCTGTCTCAGTTATTGATCTCACACCTCTGTGAGTCGGTCTCTGCCTCAGTTATTGGCATCACACATCGGTACGTGGGTCACTGCCTCAGTTATTGCTCTCACACCTCGGTACGTGGGTCTCAGGTATTGCTCTCACATTAACATCATGTCATCACTTTGCTGGTATAGTTGAAGGTAGGACATATATAATTACATGCATCTCTTATGAAAGTTTCAAAGTTTGTGGCACAGGAATGGCGTTTTTTTAAATATGATTTATACATTAGAGCAGTCTGTTGCAATGTCTAGTCGTCATGTTACACATGTTTCTTGACACTGCAACTTGTTAGACTCAACCCGCCATAACAAAATCTGCAATACGTTTCTTTCCATTTCCGATATACTTATCTCGAGCCTTTTCTCAAGAAGTTTCGGTTTAATATAAATTGAATGAACATAATGTCTGTGACTGCCGATTTGAAATGGGCGCTCGTTCTCTGCTCATGGCAACTCCATTCCTCAACAATATCACTACTACTGAGATTTTGAATCATTCCTGTTTAGCTGCGAATTTAACATAGACTTTGTTTGGTTATGGTATAATCTATGCAGCTTGTAGCTCTACATAAACTATGCTTCCTCATGTGACCGTCAATATCCAAGAAAACTGCCAAGCGTATGCGACATCAGACGAATGCTGACATTTGTTTTCTGTATTGGCTTTTGGTACGCTCCGAGTCACAACCTGGACTAATCACCATACTTTAGCCACGCTACCACTTGTATGACACAATTTTATTTTCAACAAGCCTACTTACTTCGTCTTAGTCCTTATACATATTTTCATCCCAGGCTATAATTCAAGTGGTCAATATCTGTAGAGGTGACATGTACAATTTCACATTAGACTTTTCCCAATAATTCCTGGACGTACTGTCCATTTGGCCATGTGATCGTGGTGTAGGGTTTTGACTGTATCACGGAACTGTTCATCTTTTATTTCTCCCTGTCCATTTGTCGTGTTCATTTGCTGCACTTCGGAGTGCCTCGGCTACTCACGTATCCCTGACCAGCATCACCCATGATTCATGTGTTTTCTTGATCAGGATTCCATCTGTATCAAATTCTTTAATAAAATACAAAAATATGAACATACTCATAATTAAAACAAAAGTTAAATAAACCTACGGGAAATTATGAACAAACGAAAGATTTAAAAGGAGATTCGTGAAAAAGAACAGGTAGAATGTTCCTGGAGGACAAGCGTCTTCTGCTTCATTTACGACACCCACCATGTAAACCTTGGTTAATCCAAGTAAGTAATGTTATATGGGCGCAATGTCCATATATCATCAACAAAATATTTGATAACTGAAATTTACAACTCTACAATTTTTACAACTAAAACGAGTGTACGCTGCAGGAGATGCCACCCCAACGGTCCCCATGAGGTTCCGAGCGATTCAATTTCAGCATGGAGGCAACCGTCTGGAACTGAATTTTATGGAAATTGTGTATCAGATGAGATATCATCTGCTACTTCATCGCATAAAACTGCAAATGCCAAACCTAATGAAATATTTATATAACTCATGGATCTCTATAGTGATAAACATTCTGTATGAGGGAAATAAACATGTTAGAATCGTGACGTTTCTCCGTTGTCAGGAGAGATGTTGTACTTTGTAGGATTTAGTGTGACACGTAAGCGACTTATGCATGGTCCTTTACACAATTAAACAGGAAATTTACACAGGTACATACCGCCTACTGGCGAACCCATTGCCGATAATCCAGGGGTTATGATCACATCTTGCTCGCTGCATCTCTTTACATGTCTTTACGTCTTGTTTAAAAGGTTTCGCACGTGGAACCTTTAACTTTGCCATGACATGATCCAGGGGTGCAGAGAGCGAAAGTGACCGATCCTAACTCATGGAGTATCGAAGATAGCAAAGACCACATCATCAAGTTCAAGTTCAGTTTATGGACGAAAGTGGATTCAACAAAAAAACCAGTGTTGTCGTTCTTATAGATATACACAGGTGCTCGTAGAGTATGCGTGAATTATTAAAATGTTTCAGAAGGCATGATATAATAAAATAGTAAGTCTAATGCAGATCGAACGGAACGAAATTTGTAACCACATGTTGTGTTAGTTGAAATGATTGTGGCTCAAAATAGGAAGACGGGATAGACACATTGTCGCCTCTGACCTCAATATTCTCTGTATATATCTATATACACACGTAAAATCTTTAGTTTTTGATGTGTTCAGACAACTGATTTCCTCATTAGCGATAATATACCCTTCCCTGTAATGAAATAACTCGTTTTGACCAACCAGGACGATGCTTTCTAGTCATGAAATTCTACAATTTTCCTGTTCTGATACAAATGAAACGAAGTTAGAATGGGATGATTTTCCATCAAATAATTTCCGTGTAGATATCTGGTTTACTCCGTTTGGTATATAAAACAGTTTTGTAAGTGATTCTTATCAGATCGTGGCAGACATTCGTATAATACAACGTAAAGCAACGTATTATGTCAAAAAATAAATTTAATTTATTGATTTATGACTTTATGAATCCAGAAACAATTCTACATCCCCGATATGGTTTGGAAGATCTTATCCTTATTGAAAAATAGCACAGATTTTGTCAATACCAAATGCAACTAAAGAAAAAGAAAGACTTCGTGTTGATATTGTAACAACAATTAGCTACTATAAGAATATCAAATACAGGTCTTGTACTACAGATTTTTAAATAATCTCGTGTATAACAGTTTTGGTCCTAATATCCGCCACATGGTTCGATTATGTGGCTAGTGCACTCTCCCGTCTAGATTTTGGCTTTCGATCACTTTGCCCTCAGCATCACTGACGAGTCCCAGAAGGACGAAACATCTGTATGATGTATCATCACTGTCGAGTCCTAGAAGGACGAAACAGCTGTATGATGTAGCATCACTGGCGAGTCCTAGGAGGACGAAACAGCTGTGTGATGCAGCATCACTGACGAGTCCTAGAAGGACGAAACAGCTGTATGATGTAGCATCACTGACGAGTCTTAGAAGTACAAAACAGCTGTATGATGTAGCATCACTGACGAGTCCTAGAAGGACGAAACAGCTGTATGATGTAGCATCACTAGCGAGTCCTAGGAGGACGAAACAGCTGTGTGATGCAGCATCACTGACGAGTCCTAGGAGGACGAGTCCTAGGAGGACGAAACAGCTGTGTGATGCAGCATCACTGACGAGTCCTAGAAGGACGAAACAGCTGTATAATGCACTTTTAATGAATTGTTTGGCTCTAATTTTTAACTTGTATTAGAATGTACTCTTCACTTTTTGAATCCTTTGAACCATCATCTAACTACTGATGTATTTTTCAAGCTTTATTACCATGGCATTCAATAGCACTGACGTCAAATACATGTAGAGGAGAAAATGAATGCCTTCTGATATTGACAAGGTTATACACAGCTATTGTCATGCATTGATAAAATCTGAGGCAATAAAGTGTTTTTTCCGCCCGACGCTTTTTTATAAATGGTTTACGTGTCACAGAGAAGTGTAATGATAGCCTTTATTTGGCAGATGGACTAAATGTTTTGTCTTATCTAGGAGACCGATTGATTAGAATTCCGGTTTATTGATTTATCTGTTTTGCCAGTGTTTCTGGAAGATTGTTGACAATGGTTGCATGCTGGGGTAAAAGGTCACCACACAAGGTACTCTCCCAGTTTTTGGTCGGACTTGATGTCTATAACTCTATCGATTTATCGGTCGATCACAGCTGCTGTATATCCCCTGTTGAATAGATGGGACTTCAGGTCTAAGTAACGGCGTCTAAAGACATCGTCTTCAGAAACAATACGTCCGATTCTCAAAGTTACGGAGTATGGAATGTCCCTCGTGGAATGAACAAGTGTCCAAGAAGAGGCTTTTCTCACTGGAGATGTCACCAGTATACTTAATGGTCCTGTGGAATTTGTTTGCAAAACAAGCAATTTTAAAAATTTCCTTTCCAAACTTTGTAATTAATACACTTATCATTTAGTTCCTAAGTCTCTGCTTTCGGTCATATTTTAAATTGGCGTCGTTTATCAACTCTAGACCGGAAGTAGAAAGCGCATCAAAATACTTTTAATTGTAATTTTACATACATTCATTAACTTTTTCAATAAATTGATTCCATATTTACCGTAGGGCCGTGATGTACCGGTACACTCCTTTCCTCGGAGTGTGACACCATTTTTTTTCTTTGCGATCACATATACGATCAGTGGTTACAGTGAACAACGTACCAAGATTTACATATTTCTGATATTTGAATCACCATATTTCAGACAACAGCTTAAGATGGTATATGTGTCCCTTATAAAGGGTCTTCGGCGTCCATCGGCCGAAGGGATTATGGAAACTTTACACTACCGTTCTCGATTTTAGTTCATCACCTTGTATATGTTTTATGTTCTATGTACGTGATGTAATTTATGTGATATTTGTGTCTTGATAAAGGGGCAGGTTGCATCGAAAATTTAGCAATTAACTTGTCCGTACTGTTGTTATTATTTCATTGATCATATATCTATTCCAGTAATATGCATCCAAAGAACATCTGTTTGTTAGGATGCAGTAACAATATTGTACCGTCCATATTAATTACTAGATTCTGTATACATGTGGGCTTGCGCACTGGTGACCCTTTGACTTGAATACATTTAAACCGAGGTTACATACAGTTCTGGTCACGCAAAACGCACCAAAATCTGCGCATTTGGTTATACATTTCATGTAAAGTAGTGCGACCCCTTGTGATGTTGTTTATGAAGTGATAAATGACACCAACTGAACATTCAACGCCAAAAAATCACCATAGACCTACCCTTTTGACAGTGTTATTTTGTGGTAAGCCTAGGAACATAAGTTGAGATTAGCGGAACATTTCCAAGATAACGTTAAAATCTCATACGTCAGTCATTGTCACGTTATGACAAGATGACTTTGTCGTTAGAATATCGCATATGTTTCAACAAATCCTTACAAAACTATCATATGTGATTTATGAAATTTGTCAGGAAGTTTCCAGTATAGATTGTCACAGAGGTCAGTAAAAAGAAACATTATTTTCGTTTCAAAAACTTAAACAGATTTAAGATGAATCATTAATTACACGAGGGTTTCTTGAGATCATTTTGACCAAGACTCTACAAAAAATATATAATTAAATAAAACAATCTCATGTAATTTAGAATTATATATAATAAGGGCTTAAAGTGTGAAGCCGAGGAGGCGACAGAAAAAAATCAGGCGGTGATAAACAAAGTAATAAGCCGCAATCATTTAATTAATTTCGTTACACTCATCAAACCCTATAATAACATCATGTTGTGGATAAACTGTTACAGACCGCACAGGAAAAACCGAGTTTGTTTTCACAACAGTGTCATTTGTGTAAATTTGAGGTTATTGAAAAGTTAACATTGTTCTGAATTCAAATCAATTTTATTGCATAAATATTACACAAAAGCATCGGACGCAAGTTGTCACAACTTATTAATGTCCTCTCCATAATACAATTATACACATGCACAACTTAGCAATAGCCTAAATCAATCGGTACATAAATGAAATTTTCAAATTTTAAATTAAGAAGAAAAAGGACAGTGAAGAAGAAAGGTACAAACAACAGAAAGACAAAGGGATGCTGAAATAATAAATAAGAAAACAAAGTAGGCGCTAAGGGCTAGTCAAATGGCACTCTCGACATGTAGAAATATAATCACCTGTATTTTTACATACGCAAATCTTTTACTACCGACAATAAAATTTTGCACATGTTCACAAACAGCTTCATTCAATTTTACGACCAAGGAATTATCACCATACATAGGGTTTTCATATGTAATTGTACCATACCATAACAAATGTCTCAGCATTTTATTTCTTTCACCATTGTATAATGGACAATGAAAAATAAAATGTTGGCCGTCCTCTACGATATGTCCACATCGGCAGGACGGACTGTCAGTTAGATTAACACGGAATAAATTATCATTACTACTACAGATACGACAATGTAAAATATTAACTCTCCTTTCACCGAACTCTTTAAAAATCTGCTCATATAAAGGAAATTTTGCTGGTTTAATAGACTTTTGAAACTGTTTCAAAGTAGTGTTATTTCTTTTACGAGTGACAAGTTGTTCCATAAACTACATGCGTTAGGAATAACAGAAGGCATAGTTAGACTAAGGCGACAATGGGGAATTTGATTTCTATCTTTGTTTCTGAGATTATAAGTGGACAAGTCAGATACTTTCGGAGGAAGGACAGACACAAGATAGTTTGGTGAATTACAAGACTGAATTCTAATTCAAAAGACTGAGTTTTCTAAACACCCTACGTTCCTTCAAGGATTGTCAGTTTAATGTTTGACATAAGAGTGATTTACTTGTAAAGATGGGCTAACCTGTGATAATTCTGACGGCTTCATACTGGTATATCTTCAATAGCTTCTGTATCTCCTTTGTTGCAGTTATCCCAAACCTCACAAGCATATTCTGGAAGAACCCTAATATACACTAAGTAATAAGATTTTTCCTGTTTAGAATATATTTAATTTTCTAAGGGTTGACAAATACTTTTTAGTTTTATTTATAATGCTATTCGCATGAACACTCCATTTGGCATTTTCACTAATGTTAACTCCTAAATGCTAATGAGATTTGACTAAGGGAATCGTGTTGCCATCAAATTTTGGTTCTTAAGGTAGGTTTTCAAATGATAACAATAATGATTCAATATTAAGTGGATTAAAAGACATTAACCATTTTTCGGACCAAAGTCTTAGTTGCTCTAAATCAAAATTTGTAACTTGCTCCAATTCTGCCAAATTTCTAGTTGAGTGTGCCAATGCTGTATCATCAGCGAATAGTCGAGCAACTGGTAGTAAAGTATCTGTAATATCATTAATTAATTAAAAAAATAACAACGGCCCTAAAACTGACCCCTGAGGAACTCCAGCTTTAATAATCTTTCAGAAGAAGTACACTTTTTTTATAACAACTGATTGTTTTCTCTTAGAGATGTAGTGTTCAAACCATTTCAATAACTTTTCCATAATTCCATAATTTTCAAGCTTCAAAATTAATCCCCTTTGCCAAACACGATCGAAAGCTTTCGAAAAATCACCAAAAAATAATCGCTGTATGTTCTTTGTTATCTAGATCACTTAAAATTTTATGGTAAACCTCTATCAGCTGATGAGTAGTAGAGTGGTTCGGAAGAAAGCCAGATTGTAGTCTATACAACAAATTTTGGTCAACAAAATAATTATATACATGTTCATATACGATAAGTTCAAAAACTTTCCCAATACAGCTTAATAACGAAATTGGTCAGTAGTTTTCTGGAAGCTCAGAACAACCTTTCTTTTAAAGTGGTATAACATGATGAAGTTTCCAAGAATATGGAAATTGACATATATTAAGAGACTCGTTAAAAATATCGAAAGGGGTACTGCAATCACATTGACTGCTAGTTTTAACATTTTATGACTTATTCTGTCAGAATTATTATCAATATATAGAGATTTTGAATAACCCTATTTAAAAAGTACTCATTTACAAAATAGAATTCATTTAACATAATTGTTTTCACCACGCGTGTGAATTCCTTAACAATCAAACATAGACTGCATACAACCAACCCCACAAACAAATGTAAAGCATACACTAAAACACACATGCATGAAAACCTGCCGACATACACAATTACGTGGTGGGAGAAACGTATACCCTTACTTAATGTTATCACTAATCTTATTGTTACTTCATGTACTGCCAAGTTTAGAGAATTGTTGTAATATATATGTATATATATTATGGGTAATTATCAGGACGACTTCTGACAGTACCAATGACTGATTCCGTACACACGCCCGCCTCCTGACCACCACAGACAGTTCATAGGTCACTATGGCCATTTGACGGACGCATATACAAGAATGCAGCCAATGGAACGATTATGAAACAAGTATTCATTTCGATTTTTTTTCTGACAATACGAGTACAACGAAAATGGCATTAATCAATTCAATATCTGGATAGATATATACCTGTATATGTACGTGTATAGAGATAGGTATACACTCCCTAACGAGTTCATCCACCCATGTACACATCCCCTCACATACCTTCACACATATATATGTATTAACTGTATTGGAAATGTATATCAACATGTACGCGTACATACGCACACATCCTTACACACTGCCCACACAAAAAGTAATGATAATCATATTACAATGTATAATCATATTGTATAACAGCTTGAGTCCCGAGGACACACACTCAGGGTTGTAGATTTGACACAATAAAACTTTTTTTCCAGGTACGTGTGATTACTCAAAAAAATACAATGAAACAAAAAACCTGATGCATACGTAACACACTATTACAACTTGCCAATCTACATTTGGGCTACTCGGACCATAAATACATAATAATTGATCATGGAAAACAGAAAAATGTACACATAAGACATCCATATTGCAAAAGTAAGCAAACATTGTTGTAGAGACTTATGCTTTGATATAATTTTTTAATAAGTATTAAATGTTACTCATCTATTCGTTTTGATGAACGCTGGAGTAATCGCGAAAATCGTGCATCGAAATACTAGCAGACTGGTTAGCTTGACCAGGTGATTGATACCGTAAAAAACGTTTCGGGTCTGTTTGGGAGGAATCGTCCGGAGAAATTCGATTAATGTCCCGTTTATTTCCCGGATCTATGTAGACAGGCTTCTTCCCTGGTAATTAACGAGGTGTTCTGATCCACTGTTGGTTCACTCACCTGAGTGTACTAGTACTAGATTGACCCTGAACACCTGAGTGTACGTAGTACTAGATTGACCCTGAGCACATGAGTGTACTAGTACTAGATTGACCCTGAACACCTGAGTGTACTAGTACTAGATTGACCCCGAACACCTGAGTGTACGTAGTACTAGACTGACCCTGAGCACCTGAGTGTACTAGTACTAGATTGACCCTGAACACCTGAGTGTACTAGTACTAGATTGACCCTGAACACCTGAGTGTACGTAGTACTAGATTGACCCTGAACACCTGAGTGTACTAGTACTAGATTGACCCAGAACACCTGAGTTTTTACCTGTATCGGCCATCTCCACATAAACAGAAATTCAGTAAGTTCAAGAAACTCCAATCATGAAAAAAATCACAATACTTCACAAGAATGTCCATGGTGAGTTGTAAGACGAGGGTACAAAAATTAAGCATAAAAGTTTATATAAATATAATGTTTTCAGAAAAACCTCACACCAATCTCACCATCACCTTTCAGCAAGGCCATCACACCACCCACTATTGTTCTCTGTACAACTGTTCCTATATTTCCAGATGGCAAATCTGGAGCCATCCTTCTTATCCACTTGTGTACAATCTAATTTCAGTCATCATTTTGTTTCCTTTTGGTAAGTTATGACTTCCGAGATAGCCCTAATGTGTTTCGCGTCAGCATATCGTGATTATACTGTCTCCGCTACGCGTCGTCAATAAAATTCAATTTACGACAGTTACCAGAAATGTCTAAACTCAGTAGTGTTACACTTGTTTATACAGATTTAACTCCCTTTTCAAATTCACATATTCAAATCCATATTCAAACAAATACAAGTTTTAATTTCTGTTATAATTTAAATATGTTACAATCACTGGCTCATCTATGCAGAAATATATCCCTATTCAAATTCATACAAATTTAAATCTTTATTCTAAATTAGATATATTTCTATCCCTGTAATTATTCATACAGATTTAAATCCCTATTCTGATTCACAGATTGAAAACTCTGCTCTGATTCACAGATTTAAATCCCTATTCTGATTCACAGATTTAAATCTCTGCTCTGATTCACAGATTTAAATATCTGCTCTGATTCACAGATTTAAATCTCTGCTCTGATTCACAGATTTAAATCTCTGCTCTGATTCACAGATTTAAAACTCTGCTCTGATTCACAGATTTAAAACTCTGCTCTGATTCACAGATTTAGATCTCTGCTCTGATTCACAGATTTAGATCTCTGCTCTGATTGATATGAAATTAAATTCATTTTCTATTTCATACATATTTAAATTATAATTCATATAGATTTAAAGCATTATTCTAGTTTATATAGATTTAAATAAGAGAAAAAAGTGATCATTTAGTGTCGTGTTTAGGTATCATTTCAGAAATCTCGTCTTCTTTGCTCAGGATTCGTGACGGTAGTAACATTTTAATTCAGGCGACATTTCGGGGTCATTATTTGTTTCTGGTGTCATTTTCATGACATGTTGAGGTAAATCGGGGTCATTGACGTCATCAAATAATTCCAACCCGGGCTAGATTTGTAAATGAGAACGGTATATTGTTGTTGATGACGTCGATTGACCTCACCGTGTCAATGCTAGGTATAATGCATGTTTATCTTGTTCCTTCAGAACTCACAGTTTCGAGATCGCTGTTAGTGATTTATGTTTTAACCCTGTCGAATTATCAATACACATAAAGAACTGAATAAGACTTACTATATTTGGCGAAGACATCTTACACGTGCTATAGTTCCGAGACACCTACGTAATTTACTATAGTTTATGGTTATATTAACTGTGAGGTAGTCCCCAGTGGGGTACCACTAAGAATTACTGTGATAAAACACAAACAATGGTCGATGAAGAAGAAGACATTTCTAGAACATCTGGTCTTATTTTCTTTGTCTTTTTCATGGGTCTAACTTAAATCATTGATCATGTATAATATATATATTGCCCAATTTTCATTAAATTTGTGTATGCATTAACATTCTTGGCACATGCTGATTTTTTATAGTGTCGCAGAATAGAACAGGAGATAAACTTGGGGATTGCACGCTGTCAACATTGATGAATGGTGTTTAAAGGCTCGTAAGCTTGGCCACACGTTCACTTAGTTAAGATTAAGGTTGACAACTCATAAACATGTGTCTTTAAAGGTAATACATTATCATTATTACCAAAAGTTAAAGAATAACTTCGCAAAATATATGTTGGAAAAGGATAGAGTACAAAGTAAAACAATCACACGGAAGTGTTGTTACCTCTAGCTGTGCTATAAGTGATGACATACTGGAAGTGTTGTTACCTCTAGCTGTGCTATAAGTGATGACATACCGGAAGTGTTGTTACCTCTAGTTGTGTTATAAGTGATGAGTGATGACATACCGGAAGTGTTGTTACCTCTAGCTGTGCTATAAGTGATGACATACCGGCAGTGTTGTTACCTCTATCTGTGCTATAAGTGATGACATACCGGAAGTGTTGTTACCTTTAGCTGTGCTATAAGTGATAACATGCCGGAAGTGTTGTTACCTTTAGCTGTGCTATAAGCGATGACATGCCGGAAGTGTTGTTACCTTTAGCTGTGCTATAAGTGATGACATACCAGAAGTGTTGTTACCTTTAGCTGTGCTATAAGTGACGGCACACCGGAAGTGTTGTTACCTTTAGTTGTGCTATATAAGTGATGACATACCGGAAGTGTTGTTACATTTAGCTGTGCTATAAGTGATGACATGCCGGAAGTGTTGTTACCTTTTGCTGTGCTATATAAGTGATGACATACCGGAAGTGTTGTTACCTCTAGCTGTGCTATAAGTGATGACATACCGGCAGTGTTGTTACCTCTATCTGTGCTATAAGTGATGACATACCGGAAGTGTTGTTACCTTTAGCTGTGCTATAAGTGATAACATGCCGGAAGTGTTGTTACCTTTAGCTGTGCTATAAGCGATGACATGCCGGAAGTGTTGTTACCTTTAGCTGTGCTATAAGTGATGAAATGCCGGAATTGTTGTTACCTATAGCTGTGCTATAAGTGATGACATACCAGAAGTGTTGTTACCTTTAGCTGTGCTATAAGTGACGGCACACCGGAAGTGTTGTTACCTTTAGTTGTGCTATATAAGTGATGACATACCGGAAGTGTTGTTACCTTTGGCTGTGCTATATAAGTGATAACATACCGGAAGTGTTGTTACCTATAGCTGTGCTATAAGTGATGACATGCCGGAAGTGTTGTTACCTTTTGCTGTGCTATATAAGTGATGACATACCGGAAGTGTTGTTACCTTTAGTTGTGCTATATAAGTGATGATATACCGGAAGTGTTGTTACCTATAGCTGTGCTATAAGTGATGACATACCAGAAGTGTTATTACCTTTAGCTGTGCTATAAGTGACGGCACACCGGAAGTGTTGTTACCTTTAGTTGTGCTATATAAGTGATGACATACCGGAAGTGTTGTTACCTTTAGCTGTGCTATAAGTGATGACATGCCGGAAGTGTTGTTACCTTTTGCTGTGCTATATAAGTGATGACATACCGGAAGTGTTGTTACCTTTAGCTGTGCTATAAGCGATGACATGCCGGAAGTGTTGTTACCTTTAGCTGTGCTATAAGTGATGACATGCCGGAATTGTTGTTACCTATAGCTGTGCTATAAGTGATGACATACCAGAAGTGTTGTTACCTTTAGCTGTGCTATAAGTGACGGCACACCGGAAGTGTTGTTACCTTTAGTTGTGCTATATAAGTGATGACATACCGGAAGTGTTGTTACCTTTAGCTGTGCTATAAGTGATGACATGCCGGAAGTGTTGTTACGTTTAGCTGTGCTATAAGCGATGACATACCGGAAGTGTTGTTACCTTTAGCTGTGCTATAAGCGATGACATGCCGGAAGTGTTGTTACCTTTAGCTGTGCTATAAGTGATGAAATGCCGGAATTGTTGTTACCTATAGCTGTGCTATAAGTGATGACATACCAGAAGTGTTGTTACCTTTAGCTGTGCTATAAGCGGCACACCGGAAGTGTTGTTACCTTTAGTTGTGCTATATAAGTGATGACATACCGGAAGTGTTGTTACCTTTAGCTGTGCTATAAGTGATGACATGCCGGAAGTGTTGTTACGTTTAGCTGTGCTATAAGCGATGACATACCGGAAGTGTTGTTACCTTTAGCTGGCCTTCCTAGTTATCTTCTTCTTACTTACTTGGAATAATCAAGGTCGTCGATGAAGCAGCACTTGTGTTTCTGTACAAATAATAATTTTGTTCCTATTTTGCCCTACCTTTATAGAACTTGAGTCTGAGTTATGATTATGTTGCCATGGTGGTATTTTCTTGATTTTCAAACTAAACAATAAGTTACGATGTTGTCAAAATGTGGTAAAATATATGTAATTCTCCACTGACAGATACTCTTAATCAATATAACTTAAACATGTGTTTCTATAATAAGCTAATTTAGTAGATTCCGGAAAGGAGGGATTAACCTTTAGAACAGGATGTAAATTAAAAGATTCTACCGTAGGCTTATATCAGTGTGTGCTATACAGCAGGTTAATTCTATGATGGAACATGTCGCCTTCACCACCCACGCATGGAATTCGTAAAAGTACATGTTTAATTAGCCAGAATGTATTTTGATTGATATCAAGAGGTAGCTCCTTCATCGCCAAAACACTGAAAGTGTTGTATTAAATATCCTTGGAAATTATGTAAGCTGTCACCTTGTGAGGAATATGTTTGTATACATGTGTATGATTTTCGTGGAACATTTTGTATCAAGTGGAACACTACACACTTTTCTGTTCCTGGAATACATTGAATTTAACATTTCATGTTTTGGTAATGTGTTAAGTTTTAATTCAACATATTTTTAGAAAAAGGACTGACTACTAGTAATTTATTCCTCATTGTTCTTAATGTAACCAGGTTAGGACACTAGAGAGATCAAACAATCCTGGGTTACCTTTAACTGTCTTATAAATGACTTGTCAATAATTGAATCACTGATTAGACAGTCACAGGTAACATGTAAAATAGTTACAGGTAACATATAGAACAGTTATGAACAGTTACAGGTAACATATAGAACAGTTATGAACAGTCACAGGAAACATATAGAACAGTTACAGGTAACATGTAAAATAGTTACAGGTGACATATAGAACAGTTATGAACAGTTACAGGTAACATATAGAACAGTTATGAACAGTTACAGGTAACATGTAAAATAGTTACAGGTGACATATAGAACAGTTATGAACAGTTACAGGTAACATATAGAACAGTTATGAACAGTCACAGGGAACATATAGAACAGTCACAGGAAACATATAGAACATTTACAGGTAACATATACAACAGTTACAGGAAACATATAGAACAGTTACAGGTAACATATTGAACAGTTACAGAAAACATAAAGAACAGTCACAGGAAACATATAGAACATTTAAATAAAATATAAACTTTATTTATTTTACAACAATTGCGAAACAAGTTATGTCAGTTGTAACGCGCGATATAGATGCGTTAACACTGCTACATTTACAGGTAACATATAGATCAGCTACAGGTAACATATTGAACAGTTACAGAAAACATAAAGAACAGTTACAGGTAACATATAGAACAGTTACGGGTAATATATAGATCAGTTACAGGTAACATATAGAACAGTTACAGGTAATATATATAACACTTACAGGTAACGCTGAATAACAATAACAAGTTGTCAGTGGAAATATTGGTCAAACACTGTTGGAAATAACGAGTGGTTATTGGAAATATTGATCAAACGCTGGTTAGAAATAATAAGTGGTTAGTGGAAATATTGATCGAACGCTGTTGGAAATAACGAGTGGTTATTGGAAATATTGATCAAACGCTGGTTAGAAATAATAAGTGGTTAGTGGAAATATTGATCAAACGCTGTTGGAAATAACGAGTGGTTATTGGAAATATTGATCAAACGCTGGTTAGAAATAATAAGTGGTTAGTGGAAATATTGATCAAACGCTGGTTAGAAAAATATAAAAGTTGTCAGTGGAAATATTGGTCAAACACTGATTGGAAATAACAAGTGGTTAGTGGAAATATTGATCAAACGCTGACTAGAAAAATATAAAAGTGGTCAGTGTAAATATTGGTCAAACGCTGGTTAGAAATAACGAGGGTTTATTGGAAATATTGGTCAAACACTGATTAGAAATAACAGGTGTTAGTGGAAATATTGGTCAAACGCTGGTTAGAAATAACGAGGGTTTATTGGAAATATTGGTCAAACGCTGGTTAGAAATAACAGGTGTTAGTGGAAATATTGGTCAAACACTGATTAGAAATAACAGGTGATTAGTGGAAGTATTGGTCAAACACTGGTTAGAAATAAGAGTTTTATTAACAGATGTGAGACACGTCAGATTGAAGCATTCCAAGTGTTTGCTTTGATTATTTTGTGGGTTTTAGTTGCAGCAATTGTGTTCACTAACACTGATAAACTCCAAGCTTTAAACAACCAGTAGCGCAAAGGTCAGTCAGGCGCCATCCTTAATTTGACACTATTAAAACTAGAACTTGGATTAAGGCAAACTGTGGAGATTGCCTGCATAAATTCTGTTGGATTTATAAATGTATATAAACGAGGCTAGTCCGTATCAAGCTACAGTCCATAAGATTGTAATATTGAAACAGGTTTTAACTAGTATGGCGTCTTTGGATACATTTGATCATGTGTTGTTAGAATTTTCTTGTTTATCAGGAACGAAATTATCAGGCGCTTTTTCTGTAGACACAATTCAAATAGTTACGCTCATCTGTAAGCGAGATCTTGATCGCCATATCATGAAATCCAGTGATCTTTTTTGTACTTCCTTCTACGGACGAGTAGTACATAATTATGGCATCAAACTCATATCTGTATCCCGCCTCGACGTGCAGTCCCTTTTACTACTGTTCCGGAACGATGACCTTTTAAACGAGGGTTGCTTTGGACGGAATACTGCATAAAAACATAAAACAGAACTCTGGCGAAACTTGGCATTCATCCAAAAATAAATCACAGGATTGACTCCTGAGTTACTAAATGCCAGCCAATGAGCTGTTAGCCACGTCATATGCATGTAATTTACATCAAAAATAGACTGGTCCAAGTCTCCAAGGATAGTAATCACGTGGAGTGGTAGCCATGACAACAGGTAAGCTACGATGACAACGAAGATCATTTTGATTGTCTGAAAACAAAAAAGACAAGAGCATATTGATATCATACATTGCTTCGTATACACCAGTATTTCTGTTTCTTCTAATTATATCAGATGGAAATAGGACAAACGATATATTGCTCTTAAACTTGTTAATTTGATTAAATGCTATAATATTTTACATATAGATTTTCCCGAAACATTATCATTTTTAAGTAGCGAGTGACGTAAAGACATGTTGCTAGCTGTTTTAAATTTGATGAACTTGCTGACACAAATGTATTTACCTTCTTTTTCGATATGGCGAGGCGCTCCTCCCTAAGTGGATAGGTCTCTCCCGGGGTCCGTTTTATCCATACAATTATTCCAATGTGTATATAGGTGACCGCCATAAATATCAATGGAAGGAAATACTGTAGCAACATGATACAAACTCCATAAACAGTCCTGATGGCTTCGTCCGGCCATAGCTCCACACAAAGACCTCGGGATCCAGGTTCATAGGGCATGTAGATTATTTTTGAATATATAAAAGTAGGAAGTGATATTAAACAGGACAAGGTGCATATGAACATCACCAATATTCTGGCCCGACATTTCGTCAGAAGGTGTGGCTTCATAGGATTTCTGGCCACCTGATAGCGGTCACATGTCATCGCAACAAGCATGAACGATCGAAGTAAGACACTAACTAACTGTGTGAAGACGACAATAGGGCACAAGATGCTCCAGAAAGGCCAGTAGTGGAAAAAAAGATTGCTGAGGATAGAAAACGGCACACACGATAAAGTCATAATGATATCCGTTATTGCAAGACTAACGATGAAGAAATTAGTAACAGTTCTGAAACTATGGATTCTAAAAGCTGTATAGCAAACCATACTGTTTCCTAGTAGAACAACTAGAGACGTTACAGCATACATAGTCAGCAAGGTAAACTGAAATTCTTCCGGAATGCTATAGTCGACATCAGCACGACCAACAATGGACAGATTGGAACTAAAGCTGGTATTAACAGCATAAAACGGTCCTATTACTTCTGTCATGGTATCTAGATTTCTCAATCTCCTATATCTACATCCTTAACCATGTTCAGATTAAATCGACAACACAACCACATCCTAAGGCACGCCATCTTGCTCGCTTGGACGATACCATCTTCCTGAAGAAGATTATGATCGGAAAATGTAACCTGAAACAAACATTGACAAAAATAAGTGAATTATGTGATAAAAGTATGATAGTTTTTATTTGTAGATTTTATTGATCAGATTTAAAGCCACAATACATCTAGCTGTTATCATTATGATTAGTGCTAACGTTACCATGTCACTACACAAAAGGAAACATTTATTTAACTTCATGTTCGAAAATTGGAAAGTGGTAAAATTTCACAATATACATCACAGCAGACCAATTCTATATTACTTGCGCCCCTTCACATCTTTAATAACAATACTTTATAATGAAACTATATCACTTGATATCGAAATTGAATTGAATTGAAATTGAAACAATTGCTAGCCCCATGGTATTGTTCCAGATAGCCACATCATCAATATTCTATTAGTGGATTCCAAATAGGTTCTCAAACAAGCTATACCCCATCTTTTCAACGTCTTCCTCTTTAATGGGTACCTTAATTTAGGTAACACGTGAAAAGTTTTAGGCTAATTCCAAAACTTAATTAGGGTTCATCTAGTCCGTTCTTTAATGTGTCTAGGTTTGCCATAAGCTTATCACATTTAAATTACATTTAAGAACAACGAACAAGTGCGGCATTTGATGTTTTGTCAGAGTTTTCCTCCAGCATCTTAACAACAAAAATATATGGTTCATTACGTCTTCTTGTTCTAATGCATTACTTAAAAAGACCTAAAAGACAAATAGCCAGTAAACTGTCTGTTAGCAATGGTACAGTATCGACTCTGTCAGCAGTCGACACATGTCATGGAATTTTAATTTAAGGACGTTGAATTTCCTATGATTATTTGCTGCTTTCCATTTGTTAAAAATAACTTCTAAAAACAACTTAAATTCTGTGGAAAGATACTTGTGCCGTTCCTTGTGCTTAATAATTGAGCGCAATACACATTCCCTGAATCCAGGCAAGTCATCCAGTCAACTACATATGATTTGTTTCAGTACTTGTACATCCAATATTGCCTATTAATTCAGAGATATTCTAACTTTTATCGGGTTTCACGCCTGTTTCAATGCATTGAGCTCGATATAGCGTTTGTATGTGAGATGAACCTTTTATGTACAAAGTGGTAATCTGACGTGTTATTTTCGTTGGTTCTTAACTCTTCTCAAATACCAAATGTCCACATTTTTGCATCTTGCCTATGTTAAAACAAACCATTTTCGTGAGTTTTTAGTCCTGTCATATATGTCTATTATTGTGTGTCACTTGCAACTTTTTGTTTATGGTACCAATACTATCACTGTGCTGAAATCAGATTCAAATTTGTTCATAGGTAAAAATTAAGCAGTGATTAGTGAAAAAATAAAATGGTAAACACTGAAATCCTGTCTCAACAAACCAACGGCTTTGAAATTGTAAAGAATACTACCATTTTTTCTGCTTTTGATTCAGTATTTGCAAAGTTTACCTCAAACCAGCATTTAAAGAATTGGAGCAAGATGTTTACAGAAAGACAGGAGACGAAACATTCACCGTCTGGAAGACTCTGTAGTATTTTAGTGCTAGTGGACTAAAATACCTCTTAACAATCAGACACATATGTTTCATCGCCGAATCATTAACACTCACTGCATGCTATCTATAGTTTAGAATAGTCAATTCTGATTTAGATTAATATCTTATATAGCGTTCATTAATCTAATGACGATCACAGAAAGGTAAACATGATATACCGCTTATCTAAAGCATGTGCATATATATAGTTTGTTGACAAGATGGTAATCTCCATTTGTTTCTGTACATATATACACACATTTTGTTGACCTGCTGGTAATCTCCATTTGTCTCTGTACATATATACACACATTTTGTTGACATACCGGTAACCTCCCTTTGTTTCTGTACATATATACACACATTTTGTTGACATGATGGTAATCTCCATTTGTTTCTGTACATATATACACACATTTTGTTGACCTGCTGGTAATCTCCCTTTGTTTCTGTACATATATATACATTTTGTTGACATACTGGTAATCTACATTTGTTTCTGTACATATATATATACACATTTTGTTGACATACTGGTTATCTCCCTTAGTTTCTGTACATATACACACATTTTGTTGACATGATGGTTATCTCCATTTGTTTCTGTACATATATACACATTTTGTTGACATGATGGTAATCTCCCTTTGTTTCTGTACATATACACACATTTTGTTGATATACTGGTAATCTCCCTTTGTTTCTGTACATATACACACATTTTGTTGATATACTGGTAATCTCCCTTTGTTTCTGTACATATTTATTCATTTTGTTGACATACTGGTTATCTCCCTTTGTTTCTGTACATATATACACACAGTTTCTTGACATGCTGGTAACCTCCCTTTGTTTCTGTACATATACACACATTTTGTTGACATACTGGTAATCTCCATTTGTTTCTGTACATATACACACATTTTGTTGACAAGCTGGTAATCTCCCTTTGTTTCTGTACATATACACACATTTTGTTGACATACTGGTTATCTCCCTTTGTTTCTGTACATATATATACACATTTTGTTGACATGATGGTTATCTTCATTTGTTTCTGTACATATACACACATTTTGTTGACATACTGGTAATCTCCATTTGTTTCTCTACATATACACACATTTTGTTGACAAGCTGGTAATCTCCCTTTGTTTCTGTACATATACACACATTTTGTTGATATACTGGTAATCTCCCTTTGTTTCTGTACATATTTATTCATTTTGTTGACATACTGGTTATCTCCCTTTGTTTCTGTACATATATATACACATTTTGTTGACATGATGGTTATCTTCATTTGTTTCTGTACATATACACACAGTTTGTTGACATACTGGTAATCTCCATTTGTTTCTGTACATATATACACACATTTTGTTGACAAGCTGGTAATCTCCCTTTGTTTCTGTACATATATATACATTTTGTTGACATACTGGTAATCTACATTTGTTTCTGTACATATATATACACATTTTGTTGACATACTGGTTATCTCCCTTAGTTTCTGTACATATACACACATTTTGTTGACATGATGGTTATCTCCATTTGTTTCTGTACATATATACACATTTTGTTGACATGATGGTAATCTCCCTTTGTTTCTGTACATATACACACATTTTGTTGATATACTGGTAATCTCCCTTTGTTTCTGTACATATACACACATTTTGTTGATATACTGGTAATCTACATTTGTTTCTGTACATATACACACATTTTGTTGATATACTGGTAATCTCCCTTTGTTTCTGTACATATTTATTCATTTTGTTGACATACTGGTTATCTCCCTTTGTTTCTGTACATATATATACACATTTTGTTGACATGATGGTTATCTCCATTTGTTTCTGTACATATACACACATTTTGTTGACATACTGGTAATCTCCATTTGTTTCTCTACATATACACACATTTTGTTGACATGATGGTAATCTCCCTTAGTTTCTGTACATATATATATACATTTTGTTGACATACTGGTAATCTACATTTGTTTCTGTACATATATATACACATTTTGTTGACATACTGGTTATCTCCCTTAGTTTCTGTACATATACACACATTTTGTTGACATGATGGTTATCTCCCTTTGTTTCTGTACATATATACACATTTTGTTGACATGATGGTAATCTCCCTTTGTTTCTGTACATATACACACATTTTTTTGATATACTGGTAATCTCCCTTTGTTTCTGTACATATTTATTCATTTTGTTGACATACTGGTTATCTCCCTTTGTTTCTGTACATATATACACACATTTTGTTGACAAGCTGGTAATCTCCCTTAGTTTCTGTACATATACACACATTTTGTTGATATACTGGTAATCTCCCTTTGTTTCTGTACATATACACACATTTTGTTGATATACTGGAAATCTCCCTTTGTTTCTGTACATATTTATTCATTTTGTTGACATACTGGTTATCTCCCTTTGTTTCTGTACATATATACACACATTTTGTTGACATACTGGTTATCTCCCTTTGTTTCTGTACATATACACACATTTTGTTGACATACTGGTAATCTCCATTTGTTTCTGTACATATATACACACATTTTGTTGACAAGCTGGTAATCTCCCTTTGTTTCTGTACATATACACACATTTTGTTGATATACTGGTAATCTCCCTTTGTTTCTGTACATATTTATTCATTTTGTTCACATACTGTTTATCTCCCTTTGTTTCTGTACATATATACACACATTTTGTTGACAAGCTGGTACAGTTTCTGTACATACACACATTTTGTTGACAAGCTGGTAATCTCCCTTTGTTTCTGTACATATATATTTTATTGACACATTTTGTTTCTGTACATATATACACATTTTGTTGACATACTGGTAATATCCCTTTGTTTCTCTACATATACACACATTTTGTTGACATACTGGTAATCTCCTTCTGTTTCTGTACATATTTACACATTTTTTTGACATGCTGGTAATCTCCTTTTGTTTCTGTACATATATACACACATTTTGTTGACATGCTGATTATCTCCCTTTGTTTCTGTACATATATACAAATTTTGTTGACAGACTGGTAATTTCCCTTTGTTTCTGTACATATTTATTCATTTTGTTGACATACTGGGTATCTCCCTTTGTTTCTGTACATATATACACACATTTTGTTGACAAGCTGGTAATCTCCCTTTGTTTCTGTACTTGTATACACATTTTGACATCTGTCTACATCGGTCATCACGGTCGCCATGTTTTTTATTACAGCACATTCATAGCCTTGGGCCATCGACGTTATAGCAGGATGATTTCTGATGTGTTCCTCTGATTGTGACTTTACCAAAGGGGAAAATGTTCATTATAATCGTACGCCAGTTATCTACTGGTGTCACGATGGTGTTCATTAATGGTAGATCAGAACGGCAGAATAAGTTCTGAAGTCTTTTTGCGATGATGTGTAAACCAAAATTCCCTTGCTAT
The DNA here is from genome assembly GCF_031769215.1 of Ylistrum balloti. Classification (NCBI taxonomy): domain Eukaryota; kingdom Metazoa; phylum Mollusca; class Bivalvia; order Pectinida; family Pectinidae; genus Ylistrum; species Ylistrum balloti. Next base: position 86,028 of record NW_026782398.1, on the reverse strand, counting down.
AGGTTGTGTTTTGCGGCAAGTTTCCATGTCTCTTAAATATCAAACTTAATTGAGACGAACCATGATCATATAATCGCAAAACATAATAAAACCTTTGGATAGCAATTAAAATTGTCACAACAATTATCGTGTTTCATTCATAAAAGTAACAAACCCAGGGTACGTATGTATGTATTTATATATGTATGTATGTTAATGTTATGACATCCAGATCTACAATACTCCATTTAAACAACACAAGGTTTCCTTTACACCTACGCAATACTTCTCCTGATTGTCTGTCGTTGTGACTACTTCACACCTCACCACCAATCCTTATAACCTAATCATATGACAATGTAATCCTGCAATATTTGCTTTGCTCTAATGACACCGGAGTAATTGTTCGATGATATAATATTTTAAAACAATAATTGATACTGTTAGACTGAATTAATAATACCACTTGGGGTTTCCAGAACTATTTATCTGCGTCATACATAACACATCTCTCCTTGTAATAGTTTACATTTAGACAAATGGGAATAGCACTTAGCCATGCCTAGCTAGCAGCACCGTAACCACTGGAAACTCGAGGACGAGTTATTGTCTCGAGGGAAAGTATGTAACCCTGGTAAAATACTAGCCACAGAATACCTGGTTACGAAGAACTTCTCTTTAGTTCCATCAGTTGAGCGTCAGACTAGTAAGCAAGGGGTCCTGGGTTCGATATCTAGCGAAGGCATTGAAATAAATAATGACCTCTGTTACACTTGGTCAATGTCAGATAGTGTAAAATGCTAGGAAATATCAGACTATGTAAAGTGCCAGAAAATATCAGACTGTGTAAAGTGCTAGGAAATATCAGACAATGTAAAGTGCTAGGAAATATCAGACTGTGTAAAGTGCCAGGAGATATCAGACTGTGTAAAGTGCCAGGAAATATCAGACAATGTAAAGTGCTAGGAAATATCAGACTGTGTAAAGTGCTAGGAAATATCAGACAATGTAAAGTGCTAGGAAATATCAGACAATGTAAAGTGCTAGGAAATATCAGACAATGTAAAGTGCTATGAAATATCAGAATGTGTAAAGTGCTAGGATATATCAGACTGTGTAAAGTGCCAGGAAATATCAGACAATGTAAAGTGCTAGGAAATATCAGACTGTGTAAAGTGCTAGGAAATATCAGACAATGTAAAGTGCTAGGAAATATCAGACAATGTAAAGTGCTAGGAAATATCAGACAATGTAAAGTGCTATGAAATATCAGACAATGTAAAGTACGAGGAAATATCAGACTGTGTAAAGTGCCAGGAAATATCAGACAATGTAAAGTGCTAGAAAATATCAGACAATGTAAAGTGCTAGGAAATATCAGACAATGAAAAGTGCTAGGAAATATCAGACTGTGTAAAGTGCAAGGCAATATCAGTCAATGTAAAGTGCCAGGAAATATCAGACTGTGTAAAGTGTAGGAAATATCAGACAATGTAAAGTGCGAGGAAATATCAGACTATGTAAAGTACGAGGAAATATCAGACAATGAAAATAGCTAGGAAATATCAGACTGTGTAAAGTGCCAGGAAATATCAGACTGTGCAAAGTGTAGGAAATATCAGACAATGTAAAGTGCGAGAAAATATCAGACTATGTAAAGTGCGAGGAAATATCAGACAATGAAAATAGCTAGGAAATATCAGACTGTGTAAAGTGCTAGGAAATATCAGACTGTGTAAAGTGTAGGAAATATCAGACAATGTAAAGTGCTAGGAAATATCTGACTGTGTAAAGTGCCAGGAAATATCAGACTGTGTAAAGTGCTAGGAAATATCAGACAATGTAAAGTGCCAGGAAATATCAGACTGTGTAAAGTGCGAGGAAATATCAGACTGTGTAAAGTGCTAGGAAATATCAGACAATGTAAAGTGCCAGGAAATATCAGACTGTGTAAAGTGCGAGGAAATATCAGACTGTGTAAAGTGCTAGGAAATATCAGACAATGTAAAGTGCTAGGAAATATCAGACTGTGTAAAGTGTAGGAAATATCAGACTGTGTAAAGTGCCAGGAGATATCAGACTGTGTAAAGTGCCAGGAAATATCAGACAATGTAAAGTGCTAGGAAATATCAGACTGTGTAAAGTGCTAGGAAATATCAGACAATGTAAAGTGCTAGGAAATATCAGACAATGTAAAGTGCTAGGAAATATCAGACAATGTAAAGTGCTATGAAATATCAGAATGTGTAAAGTGCTAGGATATATCATGTGTAAAGTGCAGGAAATATGTAATGTAAAGTGCTAGGAAATATCAGACTGTGTAAAGTGCCAGGAAATATCAGACAATGTAAAGTGCTAGGAAATATCAGACTGTGTAAAGTGCTAGGAAATATCAGACAATGTAAAGTACGAGGAAATATCAGACTGTGTAAAGTGCCAGGAAATATCAGACAATGTAAAGTGCTAGAAAATATCAGACAATGTAAAGTGCTAGGAAATATAAATGAAAAGTGCTAGGAAATATCAGACTGTGTAAAGTGCAAGGCAATATCAGTCAATGTAAAGTGCCAGGAAATATCAGACTGTGTAAAGTGCTAGGAAATATCAGACAATGTAAAGTGCGAGGAAATATCAGACTATGTAAAGTACGAGGAAATATCAGACAATGAAAATAGCTAGGAAATATCAGACTGTGTAAAGTGCCAGGAAATATCAGACTGTGCAAAGTGTAGGAAATATCAGACAATGTAAAGTGCGAGAAAATATCAGACTATGTAAAGTGCGAGGAAATATCAGACAATGAAAATAGCTAGGAAATATCAGACTGTGTAAAGTGCTAGGAAATATCAGACTGTGTAAAGTGTAGGAAATATCAGACAATGTAAAGTGCTAGGAAATATCTGACTGTGTAAAGTGCCAGGAAATATCAGACTGTGTAAAGTGCTAGGAAATATCAGACAATGTAAAGTGCCAGGAAATATCAGACTGTGTAAAGTGCGAGGAAATATCAGACTGTGTAAAGTGCTAGGAAATATCAGACAATGTAAAGTGCCAGGAAATATCAGACTGTGTAAAGTGCGAGGAAATATCAGACTGTGTAAAGTGCTAGGAAATATCAGACAATGTAAAGTGCTAGGAAATATCAGACTGTGTAAAGTGTAGGAAATATCAGACTATGTAAAGTGCTAGGAAATATCAGACTGTGTAAAGTGCTAGGAAATATCAGACAATGTAAAGTGCGAGGAAATATCAGACTGTGTAAAGTGCTAGGAAATATCAGACAATGTAAAGTGCTAGGAAATATCAGACAATGTAAAGTGCTAGGAAATATCAGACTGTGTAAAGTGCTAGGAAATATCAGACAATGTAAAGTGCTAGGAAATATCAGACAATGTAAATAGCTAGGAAATATCAGACAATGTAAATAGCTCGGAAATTCTACATAATGTAAAGAATTTGGATATATCTTCGTGTATACGGTTCGGAAATAAGTACGTACGCCCTCGGGTTGTATGTCTCCTAATTGCGACATCCTTACAACTTCTTGTGAAATGTTTCCACACTACTAAGCCTGTCATCAGTTACAAAGCTTAAATCATTGGACAGCAAAACTGAATTTCAAAATATAAACGTGTTGTTAACTCTTGACTAATTCTGTCTTGTTTGATAATTGAGGGATTAGAGATTCATACAACTCACAGGTGTATTACCTAACGGACCGTACCAGATCTCCTTAACATTTTCAGTTTTAACCTATTTGAGTTTCACGTCATATACCTGTTAATTAACGATAAGGTCAGTCATCCATGAATTCACGAAATCGGGGCTTTTTCACTGAAATGTACTAAAATCTCTCGCAGTAAACATACCCAATAATCTGATATTTTTCGTGTCCTGTGCATCGTATTGTGAAATGACTTGCGCATTTGTTTGGTTTTTTACATTGTTTATAGATTTGTATTCATCTCTTACCCACACAAGTACAATTAATGCATCGCCAATCACTGCATACTTATAGGTCTTCACGGCGAGGTAATATTAGTGCTTTACAACGCAGGTCATATCTTGGTTGGTGCGGTGCAAATGAAACTTTTATAATATGTAATTATCTTTTCAAAAAATCTTATCTGAACCTATTACTTTATGTCAAATATAAAATATCTTTACCAAAACATCTTAAACGAACCTATTACGTTATGTCAAATATACATTATCTTAGAAATTGTAACCAAAAAGATGTCAAAATATTCAAAACATTCCATTTGGTTAGCACCGGAGTATCCTTGAGCAGCCTCTGTATACACAAGAACGTTTACTATCTTCATGGATGTGATTATCATTTGAATAAAAAAACTTTTAAGACGCAGTGGAAGTGTATGAGAAATTCGTTTCACCATGAGTGCTGATATTTATATAGCATTGATGGTGTTTGCATTCGCCGCATTTAAGTAAGACGATTGAGATGCAGGTTGATAAGATTAAGGAGAAGTATTCATTTGGCTGTGAAGTCACAAAAATATGTATTCAGCATCAAAATGGTAACTTCTATACCGATCGTCTCATCGTCTCAGACTTTCGTTATTACGTAACTTCCGTTGTCGCACAGTTATTACGTAACTTCCGTTGTCGCACAGTTATTACGTTACTTCCGCAGCCTCACAGTTATTACGTAACTTCCGTTGTCGCACAGTTATTACGTAACTTCCGTTGTCGCACAGTTCTTACGTAACTTCCACAGTCGCACAGTTATTAGAAAACTTTTTTTAAAATCTGCAACAAACATACATACATAATGTAACCCGCAAAACTTGAATCTATACTTTATGTAAAATGTAACTTAAATGTGAAATATAAATATTTCAGCCTGTGAAGAAGTACAGGTTTATGTGGGAACTGTATTGATATCATCAATATCCATGTATTCTTATATTCATATCGCTATATGCATGAATTGCATATAATGCAAAGCCTATATTACATACAACCATATATATCGACTGTCCCTGTCTTACTGTTTAACAAAATTATGAAACCATTTCTATAATTCTTCACATTTTTCTCTCTACTTCAACTCCTTTCTTGTTTACCTCGCTATCTTGACCTTATATCGACTACTTGGCACGTGCAGTCATTCATGCGCTTACACAAAGAAAGGTTAGGTATATGTTTTCATTGACTGCTCCTCGGGGAAATCCCGTACGATATGCTGTTTATGATAATGGTTAGGCGGTGATTTGTAGGCAAAAACGCTCAGGATTTCGGGTGTTTTTGTAATAAAGTATATGGAGGATTTTTTTTTTTTAAGTACGTCGTGAATATTGATTTTTCCAAGGAACATATACGGTTCAATAACCTTTTTTATGTGTAAAGTAAAAACAAGCGTATGCTCTCACTTTAATGTGCTTACAGACACATTTTCAAAATATAATTTTTTGTTTTATTCTATCATTATTACTTGTACTGAACATGGATGTAGAAACTACTTTATTGGTCTGTAAAAAAAGGTTACGTTTACTAAGCCTGATAAAATGTTGTACCTTCAAAAATATCTGTTCATTTTGCTGTTTTGAGTTTGTGTCGTTTCCCCATAGAAGAGTTTTTTTCGGTTAAAGTAATATCTAGCTGAAATAAAGTACTTTGTCGAATTATGCCATAATTGACAAAAGACAGTCAAAAGTGGTAGGTACTTTCTACTAACCCGCATGAACATAATGACCTTTCCTCCAGATTTCTTAAATATAAATATTGTTTAAGGTTACTTCATTTGAGCCTCAACATTGTATGTAAAATTTGAAGGTTTCTACTTCCAATGTTAAAATATTGAAGGATCATTGCATTGCCTTTCATTAAAAAGTCTTTAATTATCCTGACAGACGGATTTCGCGAATATCGATTGGTAACCAATTCCATAAATATTGTTTTATAAAACTGAGTCATGCAATTAATGAAAAGGAAGTTATTTGAATTTCTAGTATTATGCCTATGGGTATCTGATACCTTACTTGGAATTAGATTTGAGATTAGAGTTTTCTTATGATACATTTTATGAAATTTAATAGTTTTTATAATTTTATGAATTTCCCGTCTTTTAGAAAGTTTTTCCTAACCAATACATTAACACTGGGCAATTTAGTAGCACCTGTAACTATTCTATCAACTTCTGGTTGGATATTTTTAAAATTCTGTCATAAATTATTTGGTAAATTATCCGAAACTACGTCAGAATATTCCAAAATAGGTCTAATGAAAGCAACATATTTTGTTTGGAGAGAATTCCTATCAAGCGAATTTTTCAAATTTCTTAATACTGCTAGTCTTGGCGACACGTTCTTCAATATGTAATCAATATGGTTATTCCATGTACCGGCATCAGACATTAATACCCCTAAATATTCATGAGATTTTACATCAGATACATTGACATTGTCCATAGTGATAGGATCAAAAATTCCTGGTATAGTTTTCCGACTAATTAATAACGATTCTGTCTTGTCTGGATTTAATTTTACTAACTACATATTTGTCTATACATGTATTTTTGAAAGATTATTATTGATAGTATTGATAGCCACAGTGGGATTTCAACTATTATATACAAGGCTGTGTCATCAGCAAATAACTTTATTTCACAATTAATATCATTCACTATATAATTGATATATACTAAAAAGAAGAGAGGACCTAATATTGAACCTTGAGGTACACCTGCTTTGATATTTTGAGTCTAAAAAAAGTCCATTTATAACAACCCTTTGACTTCTGTCAGTTAAATAATTTTTGCACCAAGGTAGTGATTTACCAGAAATGCTCGATTTTTCCAATTTATGTATAAGACCCCTGTGCCAAACCCAATAAAAAGCTAATGTAATTAGTGAGCCAACCAGGCGAGGCACAACCAGAAATAGCTTACGTGATCCTATTTTATTAACTGATCCTAATAAATGTATTGATTCAAATGTTATTCCTCTTGGTCTTCTTATCAGTGATAATGATAGATGGGTTGTAATGATATCTGTACCTGTGAATCTTTATGGAAAATATGCCCGAGATGTTTGGACCTATAAATAAGCTCACTTTAATAGATTAAACAATTTGATAGATACCTTTTGACTGGTCTGCTTTTTATCAAAGATTCATTTCTGTTAATGATGAATGTGTTGAATTAAAAAAACAGTTTTTGACATTTGCTAAAGAATGTATACATAAGAAAATAGTTCATATAAGGCCGAACGATAAACTGTGGATGAATCCGGAATTATGAAAAGTTCTTCAGTAACGGGACCGTTTACATACCGCCGTCACACGTGTTATTGTCTATTTCAATTATAGAGAAATTGAAAAGACAAAGAACTAATGTCAATGATATGAAAATATGCAAGAGAAATGTTTATAATAGTGTTGGTGACATTATAGATTATATAAGTGATCCTAAGTCATGTTGGAAATTAGTTCGCAAATTATTGAAACAGTCTCTCAGGAAGTCATTCCATCACTACTTAATCCTGAAAACGGAAATGTTTAATGTGGGGATGACAAGAAAGCAAATATTCTTAATAATTATTTTAATTCTATATCCAACATTAATTATGTTGGCAAATCTTTTACTGCATGTTCCATATGTAAGCCAATGTCAATCCTTTTTAATAAATCACTTATTTACTCCCTGAGATGTGGAAAACAGATATTATTTTGCCTTTGTTCAAAAAGTGTGTTATACATTTAGTGTCAAATTATCGACTGATTGCTTTGTTGTTTTGTATGGGTAAAGTTTTTAAAGGTTTTTAAATATATCTATGTTTTTTAAGTATATCTATAATTTTAAACAATCTGGTTTTATGACTCATCATTCTACTGTTCAAGAATTAATAGCAATGCACCATAACATATGTTGTTCACAGGAAGAAAAAAACATACTTGTCTAATATTCTGCGATATATTGTATTAAAGTGGTTAGAACATTTAATTTGGAACAAACAACAACAGGTTCTAGTAAAAGAACATTCAAACATGGGTTATACAAATGCTGGTGTTCCACAAGGATGTGTTTTAGGTCGTCAGTTGTTTTTTGATATATATATCAATGAGGTTGTTGACAATTTGAATAGTTTTTCACGCTTATTTGCTGATGATACCTGTTTGATGTATTCTTCATTGTCTTATGCTGATATCGAAAGTCTGTCAACAGTGATTTGGAAAAACTTGATAAATGGTCTTGAGATTGGCTTACTAAGTTTAATCCACAGAACAGTGTTATTGATGTCCAATTCAGGAAATATTTTGTCTTTACAGATTTCTTTTGGTAACGAATCTCTTATTTGTGTTGAAAGTCATATACATTTAGGAGTAGTATTAAGTGCAGAAGCAAAACGGTCATCACATATACCTGAAATTCACAAATCGTGCATGAAAAAGGTATCAGTACTTCGAAAGATCGAGATTTTGTTGACCAGGAAAACTTTGTTGAAAATGAAGTATTTATCTTACCTGTATTGGAATATGCTTGTGAAGTATTGGATGGCTGTTCTCTGGCAGATGTAATCGAACTTGAGCGAGTTCAGCTGGAAGCAGCAAGAATCACAACTGGTTTGCCCTCATTTCCAAGAATCAAGAATCCCAACTTGAGCCTCCATCTGACAGAGGAAAACTTTAGAAACTTTCTCTCGTGTATAAAATCCACAATAAACTAGCACCTTATCTAACTAACCTGCTTCCTCCAACAGTCTATGAACGAAACAGATATCAAGTGAGAAATACTGAAAATCACACCGATCCAAACTTCAGACTGTCATTTCATTCGTGTATCCCCTCTTATATAGGTGGGATGATTTATCAAACAATGTCAGAAAACAGCCATCCGTTAAAAGTTTTAATCTATTGATTCAACGTAGCCAAAATGACTTGTAACCTAAGTTTTTTGATGTGGGAAATCATTCTCTAAATATTTACATACCGATTGCGTCATTCATGTAGTTTAAAGTATGACTTGTATCGAGTAAATATTGTGAGTGATTCAGCATGTGTATGTGGCAATGGGTGTGAAAACGTAATTCATTACTTCTTAGATTGTATGCACAATAAATACGTTATGATAAATGGAATCTCACGTTACTGTAATATTTCTATTGATGCTGTTCTTTTTGGTTCCTCAAACCTCTCTGATATAGATAATGAAATATTTCTTCTTTGAGTTCAAACATACATATTCAATAGTAAAAGATTTATGTATTATGTCATTACAAATATATTTCTTACTCCGTTCGTCTTTTTTCCTTCCAGTCTGATGAAGATGAGTGTCGGTTTCGATTTTTTTCTGATGAAGATGATGATGTCATTGTCAGTTTTTGTCTAATGTAGGAACTTTTATCCGCAGTCCTGAGGGATATTACATTTCTCGATTTGACAAATTCTTGTATTAACCTAAAAAAAACTGGATAATTGCAATAAGAAAATATTAATTTGTATGTATGTATTAAGTGTAAAGGTGAATTATACACCAGAGCAATCAGATATACTAATTCGTTTTTCTCGTTCGACTCTTTATAGAATATTACTGAAGAAAGCAGACGCCTGTTGATGACCTTTGTGACCTCAGGTTTAATAATCAGAAATATTGGAGACTTCTGTGAGATTTCCATAGCTCCAACAATGCGTTTAAAAAATTGTTGTAATTTGAAGTCAATTGTTATCATATTTCAAAATGATTTATTATTTACATCTTTATTCTAAGTAATCGGACTGCAGTTTCGTTTTTCTTATTTTTATCTTACTGTTGAATTAAGGGCTTGACAAACTTATGACTGTTAAAATACATTTTTTTTTCTACAAGACTAGACGTATCTGACTTCTACAGTAGTGAGGAGATTTAAGGCGTCAGATATAAACATGAGCAGGCTGTGAAGTTTAAGGATCAATAGTCACATTTTATTGCCATGGATTAAACTGATATATCAATGATGTACCTTATCCAATCGATTGTTATATATGTGTTTCTGTTAGTATACAATTCAGTTGATGGAATGTCCTATGTTCAGGCGAACAAAGTGTAATATTAACATTTGTATTGATGCTATTGTCAAAGAGAATATATTAAACAATATGTCGTTTGGAGGTTAATATCCCTGAAGAGGTTATCAATCGTATTTATGTACCGCACTAATCATTCTTCATTAGAACTCATCAGAGTTTCGAGAGTTCCAAGTTCAAGCAAATGTTGGAGAAAATTATCGTGATTAATATCGACAATGTGATCTCATTAGGGAAACATTACCTCCTGCGATATGAAGTTGGACGGTTTTGATGTTCAATAATATATCTTCTACCATATCTTCGTTTGAGAATGTGATACTACTTATCAGAACACGAACATTTACATGGCGCGTGCCGTCGATAAAGCAGAAGGTGCTTCCTATTTCGGATCATCTGGAATTATTTTCCTGTTAAAGAGTCTAACTGCTATTCTTTCTTTTGTTATATTTGGTCCTGTGTGATGGTATTTAAGCTTTGATTATAGTTTTATTTCTTGTTTTAAACAATTGTTTTATCAGACGTAATTGTTCTATATTTTCTCGACAGCCATTCCTGTCATATTTCAATAGCCTCGATATCGACAACGATGTCACAAAATAGGGATGTCGGGATATCACTTCGGTAGCACTTCAGCAATTTCATAAGATTATATTAGAAACATTTTTCTTCGGTTTTTTATTTATCCTATGTTAGTGAGTCTTACTCTGTTTAGTTTTACTCGTGTTCTTGTTTACATCCTTTATACTTTCAAGGTTTCAGACATTTGTGGCTAGCTTTTCTTCACTACATTATAGAATGTTTACGGAAAATAAACAGTCGTGTTCCAGTTTAAGTCAAATTGATATTAAAGTCTATCAGAGAAAGGGTATGATGATTTGTGATCACTTTTGATAAGAAGAACGATGCTGAGAAATGACAACTTTGTGGAATGACCCACTGTGTGGCGTACAATATGAGGAACAGAATACAGGTTTTGTGAGATTTCCGCTGTGAATTTTTCCCAATTATTTTACTATTGGTGGCGATACCACATCAACGTAATGATATCGTTAATCGTTTCCTAGGTGACAGTAACAATATAGGACAGTGTCTCCGACAAATAAAATATCAGCTTCATGTCATGTTCACATGGTATTGATGTGTGGGGAGTTCTTGTGCATTAATTACAATGTGTGAGCATTTCACTGCCTGTCGTTCCCAGCAGAGCTTACTGGTAATTATGCATACAAAAGCCAGTCATCCGTGGAAAGAATTTGCATATTACATCATTGACAGAGATCAACTGAGTATGCCTTGTCTCGTCCTTCATGTAATTTTGGGCTTTATTTGTAGGTTATAGTACCTGAGCGTAACAAGAGGAAAAACTTCTGGGACATAACTAAGCCACATTGTTGGGAAAGCTTAACCAACAAATAACATCATGTTCTGTTGCAACATATTCGTGTAAATCTTTTAATTGCACAATGAAAAAAAACCCGAGTAGGGATTTTGTAGTGAAGACGAGATTAATATTTCCGCTAAAGAGATTGAAGCATTCTTAATTAAAGCCCAATGCAAATTAATCAATTCGTTAGTTAAACCAATATCAACGTACAACTCCGGTTACCCGGATGTAGATCAGAAGAAATGGAGAAACTTTTGACTAGCTTTTATTGTTAAATCCCCCTCTAAACAAGTACATCTAAAGTTATGTAAATATTCTTTGGTTATTGGTAGAAAAGCAGTTAACTTTGGACCTCGAGGAGAACTCGATTCCCGGTAGATAAATAAATTATGATAGAACTGAGAAAAACAGGTCTACAACCAGTTTTATTTAACATTATTTGGCATAAACTCTTTTCTACATTTTAGTAATTATGTACTGTTTGATCATTTGATAGTCATCAAATTACATGTGTAATTATGATGGTGCTAACAAGGTTATATTGAATCAATTTAAGTATCATAATGACGATGTTCATCCCTTAAAACAATTATAGACCGCCGCCATCTTCAGAAATAATCACCACTTACAGCCACTCGTAACGTAAAGATGGTTAGTGATGGTGGTGTATGATGTAAATTAGAAACACGTCACTCATATTGGCACGGATTTGAAGGGGGTTGTAATTATCGATATCTCAAAGCTTTCGGTGATAAATGATTTGACTCTCTTTCTTATCAGTGGCGAGTTCTTTTGTTGTATTTCCATACATGGTGAATGTTAAATCTGTCATTTAAATACCCGAATCAATGTTTGAGTTAACATACAGCATATGTTTCGTTACGATTTCTGCATGTCACCATTCATTTGTAAAGCGTAATGACGATAATAAGTAATACTTGTCATAATTATTTTAAGGTTATATGGCCAGTTGTAAAACACCTTTCTTATCTATTAAACATACAAGTGCTATCTTTGTATAAGGATGTGTATATGGTTTACTACAATAGTCTCCGATCGATGACGGACTCGTAACGCCTTTCACCAATATTGCAGTATATTATCATTAACCATATGTCAATCAGAATTAAATAAAAAAAATACTTACCGATCAATCATTTTATAAATCCTGACGTATATAGACAACAACACTACACAGCATGGGGAAGAATGCCAGATCTTTCTACGTCTGTAACATCGTCCTATAGCCGTAGCTGTCCTCTCAATTCGACCTGTGTGTTGCCTCAGATTGAACTATTGCCTTTAATGACTACGGATTGATCCACCGACGGAATCTTCATGTAATGTTTGATCAGTCTAGATCCGATAGAACCCTGTATCAAACATCCACAACACTGTCAAGCTCGTATGTATTTGTGTGGTATAAAAAACAGCCCTTCACTTTAAACCGCATGATTGGATTTTTAAAGTTTGATGATTACAAACCATTATAAGAAATGAGTTAAGAACGATTCAGCCAATGAGGAGAGTACTAGCACACCATTCTGGTCGCTAATCTTCGATTTATTAATAAGTAATGTATTTCTCATTTATTTTACGGGAAAATCTGCTATTTTTCATAGCATCAGTATTGTAACCTTCGATATTTGACACACTCTGAAGTTGTATATTGTTATTTCATGGTTTTTGTTTATGTTGTTGTAGGTGGTAGTGGTGGGAGCGGTAGCAGTGTGTGTAAGAAAGTCAAGGTCCCTATCTGTATTATTGTAACGATAATCTCATTCACTTCTATTTATGGATGTATACTTAGTGACGTCACTTGTAATCAATTTTGTAAACTCGAGATGACAGGCGAGAAACAAATTAGGTCTAAAATAGTATATAACACAGCCGATTAAAACTTCACTGAACATAGTTACAGCAAGGGTTTTTCACCCGGATCTGTTCGCCTCTCTTAATTATCAAAATGATAATAAAGAAAATTGTAGATGACTTTGTTTTAACACTGCTACTAATACGCTGCTAATACTATCATCCATCACAAGAGTTACTTGTTTCGCTACAATGATGACTCAAGTTTATACATTGTATTTTCAGATGTGTCTTGATCATTTAGGCACATTCTAGTTCATATAATTACACAGAAGCAGATTGAGGAAAAAGGCTTGTCATGTAATCCGAGATGGACACAAATGGAAACCGTCCCTGATGTTATGATGTTTTTTTAACTCTGTAAATGTTTGTTGAGCTTGTTTACGTTCTGCCTGCTGTCACAATTTAACCCATTATATTACTGTTGAAACTGAGTGTAATTGTGTTTCAGTGTTATGGATTAGGACGTGTGGATGGTCGTTACACCGTGATCAGTTGACACCATGTCAGACGCCACCATTACAGTAAAGGCCACCATTACCCTCCTGGTACACATCAAAACTCTACTACTAATGCGTTGTAACGGGATTAATTCCTCGGTATTAATGTCATGCTTCTTCTTTTAAATTCGAGTGTGAATACAATTATCAACTGTTAATCTCACTTCTTCGAGATGATCTTGAATCATGTGGTATTAACTGTCGGACGCTGTGCACTACATGACCCGATGTCGGTTTTAACTTCTCTCTTATTATGGCAGTTGTCTTTTCAGAAAAGAGAACAGAGAAACAATTTTTCTTTCATGATAGTATCGATATTGCATTTTTTGCCTTCGGTGTTACTTATCGTAGTTTATTTAATATTCCGAAGATCTCTCGAAACATCCCAATCGCATGATTGATGTCGTGTATTGGCGGACACTGGTACAGTACAACGTTCCAGCGAAAACAGGTTGGTCACGAGGGACGAGTTTGACTGATGCTATCGTAACCCCGCCGGAATTACTTATAGCGACAAAGTTCTTTGATATTTCGTTTATTTTCATAGCCCCGGCAAATAAAACCTGAAGCAAAAACAAAGTGAGCAAATGCTCACAGAGATGTACCCACATCCATCATGGTACACAAGCTCTCGTCATTTCCGAAATAGGTCTTATTAAAAGTGTTTAAAGCTAGAGCTGGTCAGATATTAACGGGAAACACTGATTTATGTGTTTGAAGTAAGGAAAGAGGATATATCAACGGGTAAAACTCTTACTATATGTGTTTAGAGTTAGGAAAAGACAGATTTCAACAGAAAAACGCTGAATTCGTGTATTTAAAGTTAAGACGGGTCATGTGTTTACAGAAAGTACTTTTCTCCCACCATTCACAGCCGTGTCTCCCGTTTTAGTCGGGAAAGATCAGCTTTTCACCCCCCTAGAAGGAGATAGCTTCGAGCCGATTAGCACGTGCTAAACCGAAAGTTCCATCGCAACAACTGCTGCAATGTAAACAAACATCGTCTGCTAGTTATCGGTATCCTGAAGGAAATCCAAACTTAACATTACAGAATTGGTATCAATCACGAACTTCAAAGTAGGAAATGTGGTGAGAGTAGGTGCAATTGGTAGGATGGGGAAAATAGTTGACAATTTTTCTCTCCGTAGGAACATATTTCATGTGATGTCGGCAAGTGTAAACTTTGAAGTGACAGCAAGAAAAACGACTGTTTATATATAAATGTGGTATATATCGCATATGTTGATCCTTTTCATTGATATATGATATTTGAAATACTATATCGTAAATGATTAATTAATAAATATGATTGTTTTTTTCACGATCTATATTATTTTGCGTAATGATTTACATGCAAACGGTGACGTCATGAAACGTGAATGGTGATATTCATGCGCCATTCAGACACATGTATGTGGGATTGTTTTTGTTTTTTTTTTACGTCGAGGCGGAAATAATGGGATTGGAGAAAAATAATCATCCCCTATCCTCAGAGGGTGTGACATAAATCTCCAATACTCGGGGTGATTGTTTTTATAGCCTAACCCTCGGCAGAGCTTCGGGTTAGACAATAAAAGAACGCCCCTTGGGTTGGAAATTTCTCTGTCACACCCTCAGGGTAGGGGAAGATTATATTTATCATTAGTATTAAACCCTTTGACATGTCACATATCAACGGAAATCACTGAGTTCATGTGTTTGAAGTAAGGACAGATCACATTTCAGCGGGAAAACTTATTTAATGTGTTTAGAGCTAAGACGGGTCTTGTGTTTGTAGATAGGACTGACCAAACTTTTTAAGGCTATGACAAAATAAATGTTAATGTTTAGGACAGGTCACATGTTTCAAAGCATGTTCCCTAGGTGGCAGATACGTATGGTCATCTCTCTGTTTCCCCCAAACGTGAAGATCATAAAAAGCGTTAGGTATAATAAACACGTAAAACAGAACAATTTCAATACACATACCTATTTCAAACAAAGTAATTAATTTTAAAGAGGATTAATCATGATTCAATGTTTTATATTGTTTGAGCATTGGGAACTTCAATCTGCAACTCTGAAAATGTTCTCTATCATTAGATATGGGATGTTTTAATGGCCCTTTTAATAGGATATTAATTGATTCAAAGTCTGATCAATTAGGCAGGTTCGCGATAAAATTCATATCCAGATAACGTATCAAATGCACCAGAATTGATCACGAATTTTTCCACAATAAAACCTTGAACATTTGACACGCCTTCCAACCAAGTATTTGTCGTTTTACCGTATATCCTATTTTAGAGCTAGTTTTTACTGTATTCTCCCAGGGTAAGACCTTAATTTTGTGCTGAGGGAACTTGTAGGAATTCCTTCATTAAAAACGACAGATACGAACGACTGGTACATCATTCCTAAGAACAATAACTTCCTTACTAATCATTCGTCACTAACACCACATAATGATGACAACGAGAGAGACCTGGAGATTTATCGATCCTTCACGACATCTGTCAACCCTAGAATTAAGTTATACAAGGTCAAAGGTTTCGTCCAATCCTGAAGGAAAAGAATATATTATATAGCCATGGCTATGTACAGTAGCATATCCAGAAAAAATGTGTAGAAGGACTGATAGATGCAATCGTAGGCTATTACAGGAAAACATGTTTTGAGTAGCCGACCTTCAATTGGCGGCAACTACCAAATTTTACATCATAAAACTGCGGGTTGCTTTAATTCTGAAAATAACGGCGGGTGTGATGGATGAACCAGAAGACACTTTTCCTCCCTGAACATCTGGTCTTATAATCCTTGTATTCCACCAAGGTTGTTTATTTGCATCCATCTTGTCCTTGTTCATAGATTTCATTACAATCACAAAACGTTTGAGGCCCCTTAATCTATAACATCATCACGCTTCCTCCGGAAATGCTTCCAACGATGAAGAATTGATTATAGAATGAATTACAATGAAGCAGACATTTTCTCTCAAGACAAACAATAGCAACCTTAGTATCTTAAGGTATACCAAGGATTCATTTATCGCAGACAGACGCTTTGTTACAGTGTGTTTACCGTGGTCTAACTTCTGTGAATCCGTATAGGTTTTATCTCGGAGTTAATTTTACAGCCCTCTGGTGCATTGTTAATTACCAACCGTCAATCTAACAACAGTGATATAATTTACATAGAAATTAAGTTATTATATCTAGAAATCATATGATTTCATTGAGATATATAATGAAATGCCAATTACTAACTCATTAATTACGACCTGATAAATCATATTTGTCAACGAATATTATGATAAAATGTCCAAAAATAAAGAAAAATTGCGAACACAAATGTATGTAATATGTAAAACTATCGATATGTAAAAATATGTACCACGAGAGAATCATCTACTCTGCAGTATCTATTGGTATTTACTGTACCGCTAAACAACAGATAATCACAGAGGTACAATACACCGTTAAACAACAGATTATCACAGAGTTACAATAGACCGTAAACAACATATTATCACAGAGTTACAATAGACCGTTAAACAACAGATTATCACAGAGTAACAATAGACCGTAAACAACAGATTATCACAGAGGTACAATACACCGTTAAACAACAGATTATCACAGAATTACAATAGACCGTTAAACAACAGATTATCACAGAGTTACAATAGACCGTTAAACAACAGATTATCACAGAGTTACAATAGATCGTAAACAACAGATTATCACAGAGTAACAATAGACCGTAAACAACAGATTAACAGAGAGTAACAATAGACCGTTAAACAACAGATCAACACAGAGTTACAATAGACAGTTAAACAACAGATTATCACAGAGTTACAATCGACCGTTAAACAACAGATCAACACAGAGTTACAATAGACCGTAAACAACAGATTATCACAGAGTTACAATAGACCGTTAAACAACAGATTATCACAGTTACAATAGATCGTAAACAACAGATTATCACAGAGTAACAATAGACCGTAAACAACAGATTAACAGAGAGTAACAATAGACCGTTAAACAACAGATTATCACAGAGTTACAATAGACAGTTAAACAACAGATTATCACAGAGTTACAATCGACCGTTAAACAACAGATTATCACAGAGTTACAATAGACCGTAAACAACAAATTATCACAGAGTTACAATAGACCGTAAACAACAAATTATCACAGAGTAACAATAGACCGTAAACAACAGATTATCACAGAGTTACAATAGACAGTTAAACAACAGATTATCACAGAGTTACAATCGACCGTTAAACAACAGATTATCACAGAGTTACAATAGACCGTAAACAACAAATTATCACAGAGTAACAATAGACCGTAAACAACAGATTATCACAGAATTACAATAGACCGCTAAACAACAGATTATCACAGAGTAACAATAGACCGCTAAACAACAGATTATCAAAGAATTACAATAGACCGTTAAACAACAGATCAACACAGAGTTACAATAGACCGTTAAACAACAGATCAACACAGAGTTACAATAGACCGTAAACAACAGATTATCACAGAGTAACAATAGACCGTAAACAACAAATTATCACAGAGTAACAATAGACCGTAAACAACAAATTATCACAGAGTAACAATAGACCGTAAACAACAAATTATCACAGAGTAACAATAGACCGTAAACAACAGATTATCACAGAGTAACAATAGACCGTAAACAACAAATTATCACAGAGTTACAATAGACCGTAAACAACAGATTATCACAGAATTACAATAGACCGCTAAACAACGGATTATCAAAGAATTACAATAGACAGCTAAACAACATAGCATCACTATTGTCACTATTGTTTATTTTAGACATCTTTGGGTTATTGTTGTCACATTTTTATACGATTTGGATAACTTATTCGTCATATATAACTTGTACGGAGTGTATTATCAAATTCACAGAAACAAATCCTTTTGTGTATATGTATATATATAATGACTTTTTGATCTGATACTGAACGAGTATCTAATTTCGTTTATTGTAAGTGCAATAGAGAAAAACAAAATCTAACAAATCGAAAGCAAGATGGAATCAGAGGCGCAATCCTATGTAAAATACATATAGGTCCTGCAGAAAGCTGCGGACATGATGAAGATCGTCAGAAGGGTAGAAACTGACTTGTCTTATTGTCCTTGATGTTGGTCGTCAGAAAGGTAGAGCCTGCCTTGTCTTATTGTCCTTGGTGAGGGTCGTCAGAAGGGTAGAAACTGCCTTGTCTTATTGTACTTGATGCGGGTTGTCAGAAGGGTAGAAACTGGTTTGTATTGTTGTCCTTGATGTTGATCTTCAGAAAGGTAGAAATTGTCTTGTCTTATTGTCCTTGATGTTGGTCGTCAGAAAGGTAGAACATGCCTTGTATTGTTGTCCTTGATGTTGACCGTCAGAAAGGTAGAACATGCCTTGTATTGTTGTCCTTGATGTTGACCGTCAGAAAGGTAGAACATGCCTTGTATTGTTGTCCTTGATGTTGACCGTCAGAAAGGTAGAACCTGCCTTGTATTGTTGTCCTTAATGTTGACCGTCAGAAAGGTAGAACCTGCCTTGTCTTATTGTCCTTGATGTGGGTCGTCAGAAGGGTAGAACCTGCATTGTATTGTTGTCCTTGATGCGGGTCGTCAGAAAGGTAGAAACTGCCTTGTATTGGTGTCCTTGATGTGGGTTGTCAGAAGGGTAGAAACTGGTTTGTATTGTTGTCCTTGATGTTGACCGTCAGAAAGGTAGAACCTGCCTTGTATTGTTGTCCTTAATGTTGACCGTCAGAAAGGTAGAACCTGCCTTGTCTTATTGTCCTTGATGTGGGTCGTCAGAAGGGTAGAACCTGCATTGTATTGTTGTCCTTGATGCGGGTCGTCAGAAAGGTAGAAACTGCCTTGTATTGTTGTCCTTGATGTGGGTTGTCAGAAGGGTAGAAACTGGTTTGTATTGTTGTCCTTGATGCGGATCGTCAGAAAGGTAGAAACTGCCTTGTATTGTTGTCCTTGATGCGGGACTGAAGCTGGTACAAACTGAAGGTAGTGGGAATGCTCTGATCACGTAGATTCTTCTGCATCACATGTACAATATATGACACCCCGAGAGACCTTTGTTTCCGTAGAGTGATACATTCTAAGTGTCAGAAAAGGCACTCCCATAGGCAGGCTTGTCAACTGATCCTAAAGAATGGAGAATGCATGGATGCAGATCATGGATCTGGTTTTTATCAACATGGCTGTGACGCAGGTGTTATATCTGTTACATGTAAAGGACAGAGTCTTGAGTGATGGATACAACCTTCACTAACCTGACACATGCCCGGCACCTGCTGACACGTGATCTATGATGATGAGAAATTCCCTACTGTCCAGACAACGCTACAGAAAAAATCCATCCTTGATCTATGCTACCGTCAGGTGTTGAGGAGTGGAGCAAGGCTACACCGCCTTTTATCCCGTGAATAACGCCTATTTACTTTCTTTTGTTTTCTTTTTTATTTCCTTCTCCGTTTATCAGGTTAACACTGTTTAGCATATCACTCTATCAAGTCAACACTATTTATCAGGTAAACACTGTTTAGCATATCACTCTATCAGGTCAACACTATTTATCAGGTAAACACTGTTTAGCATATCACTCTATCAAGTCAACACTATTTATCAGGTAAACACTGTTTAGCATATCACTCTATCAGGTCAACACTATTTATCAGGTAAACACTGTTTAGCATATCACTCTATCAGGTCAACACTATTTATCAGGTAAACACTATCAAGTCAACACTATTTATCAGGTAAACACTGTTTAGCATATCACTCTATCAAGTCAACACTATTTATCAGGTAAACACTGTTTAGCATATCACTCTATCAGGTCAACACTATTTATCAGGTAAACACTGTTTAGCATATCACTCTATCAGGTCAACACTATTTATCAGGTAAACACTGTTTAGCATATCACTCTATCAGGTCAACACTATTTATCAGGTAAACACTGTTTAGCATATCACTCTATCAAGTCAACACTATTTATCAGGTAAACACTGTTTAGCATATCACTCTATCAGGTCAACACTATTTATCAGGTAAAAACTGTTTAGCATATCACTCTATCAGGTCAACACTATTTATCAGGTAAACACTATCAAGTCAACACTATTTATCAGGTAAACACTGTTTAGCATATCACTCTATCAAGTCAACACTATTTATCAGGTAAACACTGTTTAGCATATCACTCTATCAGGTCAACACTATTTATCAGGTAAACACTGTTTAGCATATCACTCTATCAGGTCAACACTATTTATCAGGTAAACACTATCAAGTCAACACTATTTATCAGGTAAACACTGTTTAGCATATCACTCTATCAAGTCAACACTATTTATCAGGTAAACACTGTTTAGCATATCACTCTATCAGGTCAACACTATTTATCAGGTAAACACTGTTTAGCATATCACTCTATCAGGTCAACACTATTTATCAGGTAAACACTGTTTAGCATATCACTCTATCAGGTCAACACTATTTATCAGGTAAACACTGTTTAGCATATCACTCTATCAAGTCAACACTATTTATCAGGTAAACACTGTTTAGCATATCACTCTATCAGGTCAACACTATTTATCAGGTAAACACTGTTTAGCATATCACTCTATCAGGTCAACACTATTTATCAGGTAAACACTATCAAGTCAACACTATTTATCAGGTAAACACTGTTTAGCATATCACTCTATCAAGTCAACACTATTTATCAGGTAAACACTGTTTAGCATATCACTCTATCAGGTCAACACTATTTATCAGGTAAACACTGTTTAGCATATCACTCTATCAGGTCAACACTATTTATCAGGTAAACACTGTTTAGCATATCACTCTATCAGGTCAACACTATTTATCAGGTAAACACTGTTTAGCATATCACTCTATCAGGTCAACACTATTTATCAGGTAAACACTGTTTAGCATATCACTCTATCAAGTCAACACTATTTATCAGGTAAACACTATCAAGTCAACACTATTTATCAGGTAAACACTGTTTAGCATATCACTCTATCAGGTCAACACTATTTATCAGGTAAACACTGTTTAGCATATCACTCTATCAGGTCAACACTATTTATCAGGTAAACACTGTTTAGCATATCACTCTATCAGGTCAATACTATTTATCAGGTAAACACTGTTTAGCATATCACTCTATCAGGTCAACACTATTTATCAGGTAAACACTATCAAGTCAACACTATTTATCATGTAAACACTGTTTAGCATATCACTCTATCAGGTCAACACTATTTATCAGGTAAACACTGTTTAGCATATCACTCTATCAGGTCAACACTATTTATCAGGTAAACACTGTTTAGCATATCACTCTATCAGGTCAATACTATTTATCAGGTAAACACTGTTTAGCATATCACTCTATCAGGTCAACACTATTTATCAGGTAAACACTATCAAGTCAACACTATTTATCAGGTAAACACTGTTTAGCATATCACTCTATCAGGTCAACACTATTTATCAGGTAAACACTGTTTAGCATATCACTCTATCAGGGCAACACTATTTATCAGGTTAACACTGTTTTTCAGGTTAACACTGTTTATCAGGTTAACACTCTGTTTATCAGGCTAACACTCTTTTTATCTTGTTAACACTCTGTTTATCAGGTCAACACTGTTTATCAGATCACCGCTGTTTATTAAGTTAACAATATTGATCCGGTAAACACTCTGTTATAACAACATTTCTAAAATGATGATGATATAATGTTTTCTTGCAATCTATTGAGTCAATATCATACCTGCATACTTAGATTTATTACTTATCTAGGCCCTTACGTCTTAACTGCATACGTCAGATATTATGGAATTAATTCGTTGAATGGACAGGAAAAATCAACTTCTCCCAATAGTCATACATACATAAACACTACTCGCACTATTTTATAATCAACATATCACAAGCCTTAATTCATGTAATCTTATAAAACCATTAATGCTTGACAATGCCAATTCAAAGAGTTCGTGTTAAGCTTGGTGTGTTAAGTTCATGACATGTTTGAGGTTGTAAATTCATGTTATGTCTGAGGTGTATGTTCATGTTATGTTTGAGGTGATAATTTCGTGTTATGTTTGAGGTGTATGTTCATGTTATGTTTGAGGTGATAATTACGTGTTATGTTTGAGGTGTATGTTCATGTTATGTTTGAGGTGATAATTTCGTGTTATGTTTGAGGTGTATGTTAATGTTATGTTTGAGGTGATCAGTTCGTGTTATGTTTGAGGTGTATGTTCATGTTATGTTTGAGGTGATAATTTCGTGTTATGTTTGAGGTGATAATTTCGTGTTATGTTTGAGGTGTATGTTCATGTTATGTTTGAGGTGTATGTTCATGTTATGTTTGAGGTGATAATTTCGTGTTATGTTTGAGGTGTATGTTCATGTTATGTTTGAGGTGATAATTTCGTGTTATGTTTGAGGTGTATGTTCATGTTATGTTTGAGGTGTATGTTCATGTTATGTTTGAGGTGATCAGTTCGTGTTATGTTTGAGGTGTATGTTCATGTTATGTTTGAGGTGATAATTTCGTGTTATGTTTGAGGTGATCAGTTCGTGTTATGTTTGAGGTGTATGTTCATGTTATGTTTGAGGTGATAATTTCGTGTTATGTTTGAGGTGATAATTTCGTGTTATGTTTGAGGTGTATGTTAATGTTATGTTTGAGGTGATCAGTTCATGTTATGTTTGAGGTGTATGTTCATGTTATGTTTGAGGTGATAATTTCGTGTTATGTTTGAGGTGTATGTTCATGTTATGTTTGAGGTGATCAGTTCGTGTTATGTTTGAGGTGTAAGTTCATGTTATGTTTGAGGTGATAATTTCGTGTTATGTTTGAGGTGATAATTTCGTGTTATGTTTGAGGTGTATGTTCATGTTATGTTTGAGGTGATCAGTTCGTGTTACGTTTGAGGTGATCAGTTCGTGTTATGCTTAAGGTGATAGATGTGAACGTCTCCAGGTGTTCACTATCGTTAGTACTCGAATCAACACGAATATGTTATCTAAAGACAGTCCTGGTGTTAAAACAAGTGTTATGTACTTCGGACGTGTGATGATACACGATCTGTCGTTGGTAACTTATCTCCCCTCTAGATATACATCACGATAAACAGAAAAGCCACGACAGATAGAACTGCTTCAATCCAAGTGTGACACGTATTCGCGGAACGATTAGTGTCCGACAACGTTTCCTACATCAATTTCAAGCCAGGACAGACAGACGCTACTTGGAACCAATTACACAGTGGTTACTTTTTACCACAAACAGACACACAAACTGGAATAAAAGACGGATCACTGGCTGTCACACACAGTGTCACCACTTCACATCGATACTCCATTCAATTATAATACTGTTGATTTTCCAGTGAAGAATTATCGATCGGAGCCAATCTCCAATTAAAGTATAGAGCAGCGATGTTTCTTTGTGAATATTAATACACAAATAACGTATTAGATATCCGAAACTGATATCACTCTCAGCAGTAATCCAAACGTCTTAACCGTCCACAATGGCAAATCCACACATATTGTTTCGTTCTAAACGACCCTATGGTAAACCATGTTCGGGCTTGTCTTTAAAAAACATATGATTATTTACTTGGTTATTCATGCAATACTCTTTATTATAAACATATTGACATTTGTATTTTTAACAAAAGAGTAAATAACTGCATTAAGAATGAACTACAGTGCAGTTGTTTTATTTTGTTCGATTTTTTGGCAGTGTGTGTATCCTTGGTCAATCCCCAGTCAACCACCTGATGAGGAACATTGGGTAAATCTTTATTCTGAGCTTAAATTTGAAGTTATCCTGTAACGTAAAGCTAGGATTTGAATAGATTCTCGTATATTACAACCAGTTAAAAAAACTGACACCTTCCTCGGACCATCAGCAAGTGACTTGTATCAGTGAAAGGCCGATACGGTAATGTATGTGTTGGCACGCTAAGTCGGTTCAGCTGCGCCTTTGTTTAAAAATCTGGTCTTAGATGTACGAGAATCTATGAACATCCCTCATGATACCCCAGTCTTAGATGTGCGAGTCTATTAGCATCCCTCGTGATAACCAGGTCTTAGATGTACGAGAGTCTATGAGCATCCCTCATGATACCCCAGTCTTAGATGTACGAGAATCTATGAACATCCCTCATGATACCCCAGACTTAGATGTACGAGAGTCTATGAACATCCCTCATGATACCCCAGTCTTAGATGTACGAGAGTCTATGAACATCCCTCGCGATACCCAGGTCTTAGATGTACGAGAGTCTATGAACATCCCTCGTGATACTCCTGCCTTAGATGTGTGAGAGTCTATGAGCACCCCTCGCGATACCCAGGTCTTAGATGTACGAGAGTCTATGAACATCCCTCGTGATACTCCTGCCTTAGATGTGTGAGAGTCTATGAGCACCCCTCGCGATACCCAGGTCTTAGATGTACGAGAGTCTATGAGCATCCCTCGTGATACTCCTGCCTTAGATGTGTGAGAGTCTATGTGCACCCCTCGCGATACCCAGGTCTTAGATGTACGACTCTATGAGCATACCTTGTGATTCCCGGGTCTTAGATATACGAGAGTCTATGAGCATCCCTCGTGATAACCCGGTCTTAGATGTTCGAGTCTATGAGCACCCCTCGTGATACCCGGGTCTTAGATATACGAGAGTCTATGAGCATCCCTCCTGATTCCCGGGTCTTATATATACGAGAGTCTATAAGCATCCCTCGTGATACCCGGGTTTTTGATGTACGAGTCTATGAGCATTCCTCATGATAACCCGGTCTTAGATGTACGAGAGTCTATGAACATCCCCCGTGATACCCCGGTCTTAGATGTACGAGAGTCTATGAGCATCCCTCGTGATTCCCGGGTCTTATATATACGAGAGTCTATAAGCATCCCTCGTGATAACCCGGTCTTAGATGTACGAGAGTCTATGAACATCCCCCGTGATACCCCGGTCTTAGATGTACGAGAGTCTATGAACATCCCCTAATATACCCCGGTCTTAGATGTACGAGAGTCTATGAGCATCCCTCGTGATTCCCGGGTCTTATATATACGAGAGTCTATAAGCATCCCTCGTGATAACCCGGTCTTAGATGTACGAGAGTCGATGAGCATCCCCTGTTATACCCCGGTCTTAGATGTACGAGAGTCTATGAGCATCCCCTAATATACCCCGGTCTTAGATGTACGAGAGTCTATGAACATCCCCCGTGATACCCCGGTCTTAGATGTACGAGAGTCTATGAGCATCCCCTAATATACCCCGGTCTTAGATGTACGAGAGTCGATGAGCATCCCCCGTGATAACCCGGTCTTAGATGTACGAGAGTCTATGAACATCCCCCGTGATACCCCGGTCTTAGATGTACGAGAGTCTATGAGCATCCCCTGTTATACCCCGGTCTTAGATGTACGAGAGTCTATGAACATCCCCCGTGATACCCCGGTCTTAGATGTACGAGAGTCTATGAGCATCCCCTGTTATACCCCGGTCTTAGATGTACGAGAGTCTATGAGCATTCCTCATGATAACCCGGTCTTAGATGTACGAGAGTCTATGAACATCCCCCGTGATACCCCGGTCTTAGATGTACGAGAGTCTATGAGCATCCCCTAATATACCCCGGTCTTAGATGTACGAGAGTCTATGAGCATCCCTCGTGATACTCCTGCCTTAGATGTACGAGAGTCTATGAGCATCCCCTAATATACCCCGGTCTTAGATGTACGAGAGTCTATGAGCATTCCTCATGATAACCCGGTCTTAGATGTACGAGAGTCTATGAACATCCCTCGTGATACTCCTGCCTTAGATGTACGAGAGTCTATGAACATCCCTCGTGATACTCCTGCCTTAGATGTACGAGAGTCTATGAGCATCCCTCGTGATACTCCGGTCTTAGATGTACGAGAGTCGATGAGTCTATGAACATCCCTCGTGATACTCCTGCCTTAGATGTACGAGAGTCGATGAGCATCCCTCGTGATACTCCTGCCTTAGATGTGTGAGAGTCGATGAGTCTATGAGTCGATGAGTCTATGAGTCTATGAGTCGATGAGTCTATGAGTCTATGAGTCTATGAGTCTATGAGTCGATGAGTCTATGAGAGTCTTTCTAGTTTTCTTGAAGTTAAGTTTGAATTATGATTATGCTGACATGTCTTTTTAATGGGCTTCCCAAATCTTTGTCAATCGAAGCGTTGATAAATCCGAGAGTGAAATATGTTGTACCAGACATTTTGCCTTCATTATCAATCAATCAGTCAAAAACACTTTGTAATCAGCTGTTATAGGAAGGAAAATTTACTCCTTATTGATTCTGTTAATTTTGATGGATGTGTTATGAATTATTCTAAAGCATTAAAAAATTCTTCAGCGCATTAAAAGTCAGTGGTCACGTGGTCACGATGATTTGATCAATTCTTTGTTGGATAGTAGTATTGAAATAAATCATCATTCAACAATTTAATAATCATCTGTCTATATCTCTTCTTACGCCTCATAACGCCCACATCTAACATACTATCTTAATCTCATTTAGTGATCACTAGTTGACAACATCAAAAGAAAGATTATTGTCCAAAGTTATGTAATTGAAGGCCTTAAGATGACTAATGATTTGTTTCAGTGTGAATTCGCCGACCTGGATGAGATGATTATTTAAGAATAGTGACAACTCATGGATAGCTATTGAAGAAGCTGAGTACTTCCCTACAGCAAATGTATCAGTTATAGATACCGATTACATTCCTTTAAGGGAACATATTTGTTAATACTTATATATGTAATATATTTCAAGACTTTTTCAGGCATGGGCTAAATTTCAGAAGTTACACAAGTAAAACGTTCCCTTGAATTCTAAAGTTTTCCTTCTTGATATAACCCACATTTTTGTGTTGTCAGTAACTGCTTTTGTACAAAATGTAGTATCTTGTTTGACAAAGACCTGTACGTGGTTTATTTTCATAAAGAAAACTTCGGTTTTTAATCATTGAAAATAAAACTCTGTATATAATGTGGAAACTTTTTGTTGAATCACAGTATATGTCTATGCACCATACAACGTTATAAAGGAGACAATTTCAACTGTAATACAGAATATGTGAAATGGCGAAGTGTGGATGGTTTGAAGGAGTTTGTGATATTGAAATGTGGCAGAAAAAAACTGCATGTAATGAAAAGTTTGATTAAATATGGAAGGAATGGGAAAATGATTTGTATGCTTACATTTGCTGTTAAAATGACATTGCACTTGAAGGTAATTGGTCTTACATTTTAAGAGAAATCACTAAAGGTGGGGTTTCCAGCAATGCTAATTTCCCATAGAGATCTGCCAAAAGATTTTTTCACTCTTCGAGACCACTCATCGGTACATTCCTTTGTACCATTAAAGTTGGTTCCATTGGGTTTATATTAAATCCAAATAATCAATGACGCGCTTGTCTAATTTAATTATGTTACGCTGATTGTCACAAAAAGATAAAAAAAATTATTTTAACGAAATAAGTTCGAGTCATCAACTATATACCAAAATAGTAAAACACTAAGTATACCTACGATATTATAGAACTTTAAGCATTTTGTGACACAAATACCCTTACCCTGCCCAAAGATCGAAACATTTGTGCAAAGTGTTGATGTTTGGATTTGATGTGTATCACCCCAATGACTTATTGAACAATAGTGGACATAGGAGACCATTCTGTGACACTCCAAACCTTCCTGTACACGTGCCTTCCCTAATATATAACAACCCCTAGCACGCATACAAGTAATGCCGTCATGTCCTTGAATGACTATATCAATCAAAATTAGGATGTTAAATACAATACATTATATGACCGATAGTTACTATACAAATCTTCCCACAATATATTATACTCCCCATTATGACCAAGGCGAACTTTAAACACCTTATACAGTACCGTTCTGACAATGAGAGGTTGATGTGTAAGTGCGGATTGTAAAGTTGGTTTTAGTAGAGACATTAAAACCAATTGATTGTTTGTTGTTATAAAAGCAGATGGCAATAATTTACTGATGATCAAGAGATTGGTATGTGTGCTAAGTGTTTTAAGAAATATCAGAAAAGAAAGTCACAAGGTCAAAACGTTGATGATGATGATGATGATGATGATGATGATGATGATGATGTGACTAAACATTCCACTTTTATCCACAGAGGATCAGATGACCAGTCTCCCCCACGCAAATGCACATTATGTTTGAAGAGTTTCAATTAAAAAACCTCGACCATATTGCCCGAGCGTGAAATTAATAATTGTTATATTTCATGTCACCGATGATAAATTATGTTTTTCACTCCTAAAATCATCATTGTATCGTTATTATTGATGAAATAAGTTATTTGTTTAAATATTTCACTTTTAACAGAATTTTTTTTAATATTTCAGTGCATTGTTGTTGTAAAGTAACAAATCCGAGATATCTTGAATTGTGTCATAATACTTTCGTTGTATCAAACATATACATCTAGTGAAAATATGATACATGTGACTTCAACACATTTCTCCGAGTCATACAGATTAACGTCCATGTATTCAACGGACAGAGCTTGGATTACTTTGTACCCGAGAACCTGTCTCTTGTGTAGAGGTCAAACAAAGCAACTGATTTATATATATATAACGTATATCTGATTTGTAGTTGTCGTGTGATTGAAATATCAATGAAGAACGATTTCCCTCTCATATTTCATCAGGATAATGTAATGAAACTTATCACAAGGTTCTAGACGATAAAGCTAAAGATTATGTGTATATACCTGACAACGTGTCTCCCCTAAAACCAATACTCAGGGGGAAGAAAGAGGAGAGAGGGAAGGAGGGAGGAGGAGTATGTTCAGAAGATTGTCCATCGATTAAATTAGTTTAAACTATATTTTATTCAATGATCAGCAATTTGACAGATACAGATAATTTTATGGAATGGTAAAACAAGCTTAGAGCTTATATTAATTCCTTTACCATGTTCATACAAAGGCAAATATAAATCTTCGGGACTGGAACACCTGACATCGACATTGAATGAAAAAGTAATACTTACACATAACAGCAACATATATAAACAAACGCACGTGTGGTGAATAGAATAACAAAATGCAATTTCTAACATAAGTAGTGACGCCTTAACTTATTGGTCTGTAAAAAAGGTTACCTTTTAGAGCTACTTTCTAATCCATGTAACAATACATGATGTACAGTTTGATAAATTGAACAATAGGTACAAGAATATTAGCGAAAATGTTTACTAAGCTAGATATAATTTTGTACTGTCAAGAATATCTGTTCAATTTTTCTGTTTTGAGTAAGTGTCGTTTCCAAATAGTATAGTTTTTTTGGTTAAAGTAATATCTAACTGAAATAAAGTATTTTGTCGAATTATCCTGACAGACGGATTTTCGCGAATATCGATTTCCATAAATGTATGAAAGAATTTTTAAAATGTTGTTTTATAAAACTGAGTCATGCAATTAATGAAAAGGAAGTTATTTGAATTTCTAGTATTATGCCTATGGGTATCTGATACCTTATTTGGAATTAGATTTGAGATTAGAGTTTTCTTATGATACATTTTATGAAACTGTCAAATTTCATGATTTTCCCGTCTTTTAGAAATTTTTCCCAACCAACATCTCTGTACAATAAATTAACACTTGGCAAGTTAGTAGCACCTGTCACTATTATATCAGCTTCTAATTGGATATTTTCTAAATTTTGACATAAATAATTTGGTACATAACCCCAAACTACGTCAGAATATTCCAAAATAGGTCTGATGAAAGCAAAATATATTGTTTGGAGAGAATTCCTATCTAATGTTTTTTTAAATTTCTTAAAACCGCTAGTCTTGGAGACACTTTCTTCAATATGTAATCAATATGGTTTTTCAATGTGCCATCATCAGACAATAATACCCCTAAATGCTTATGAGATGTTATTTAGATACATTTACATCGTCCGTAGATATAGGATAATAAATCCCTGGTAAAGTTTTCCGACTAATTAATAACGATTCTGTCATGTTTGGATTAAATTTTACTAACTACTTATTTGCCTATATGTGTATTTTTGAAAGACCATTATTGATAGTGTTGACAGCGACAGTGGGATTTCAACTATTATATACCAGGCTGTGTCATCAGCAAATCATTTTATTTTACAATTGATATCGTTCACTATATCATTAATATACACTAAAAAAAGAAGAGAGGACCTAATATTGAACCTTGAGGTACACCTGCTTTGATATTTTGAGTCTAAAAAAAGTCCATTTATAACAACCCTTTGACTTCTGTCAGCTGCACCAAGGAAGGAATTTATCAGAAATGCCTGATTTTTCCAATTTATGTATAAGACCCCTGTGCCAAACCCTATCAAAATCTTTACTTACGTCACAAAATACAGCAATGATTTCTTTGACCGCGTCTAAAGCCCTCCCAATATCATTTGTAACATCTAATAATTGATTTGTTGCAGAATCCCCAGGTGTGAAGTCTGATTGACAATTTGTAAAAAGCTTTGTATCTCTAGAAAAAAAGTTGTAGACATGTTTAAAATACATCTTTTCATTAGTTTGACAACGATACTTATCAAAGAAATATACTGAGAGGAAAAAGAAACGCATGGTTTTTTTTGTAATGTATTGAGGAAAGGGCAACTATAAGTTGAAATAACATGTGCCCGATCCTTTTGTAAATGACTAACAATAAAATATGTTTAATTCAATTCAATTCAATAAAAAAAACCGCAATAAGCAGAAAGTTAATATTGTAAATTACATCCTTGACGTACACCCTTGAAACTTGAGAAATGTGTACATTTGAGTTAGGTCCCTATGGTACCGTATTAAAATCACTGATGCATAACTAAACTGCGCACGCCGCTTGTACAAAAGAATAAGAGACAAAAGCAGGATATCTCGAACCCAGTATAAAGGATTGGTTCAAAATCAGTATGTGCAAATCTTCAGACATATCCGTCTTGATTTCCCACAGTTTAAGAATAAACAGTTCACCGTAAAAAATGCCACGACTGTTCAAAGTCGACAGGGGTCGTGTCATTGCACTTCTTATGCAAGGTACCCCGCAAAATCAGGTCGCTGATCAATTTTGAGTCCATCCGTCTCATCCAAAGACTACATGCCACCGGAAGGGTTGCAGACCGTTCCTGAAGCGGTCGCCCTCGTGTGACGACGCGTCGGCAGGATAGGGCAATGTGACTTTCGCACCTACGCAATCGCTTTCTGACGGCCACGGAAACAGCAAGGAACACAATTGGGCGTCATCATGTTCCAATTGATCCAAAAACAGTGCGTACACGACTGCGTGCCTTCGGTCTAAGACCGTGGCGGCCATATCTTGGACCAGAGCTTAATGCGCGGCGACGTGCCAGACGAATGCAATGGCTGAACGCACATTCCGTAAGACGCTTCCCAATGCAACGTTGGAGAAGGGTCCTGTTCTCAGATGAGTCCAGGTTTTCGCTTTACCGGGCAGACGGCCGACGACGTGTCTATAGACGTACCCACGAGCGCTATACAGATGTTTGCGTGATAGAGAATGACTGCTTTGGAGGAGAATCGGTCATAGTATGGGGAGGGATTGCGCATGGTATCAAGACTCCTCTGGTCGTTATTCAGGGAAATTTCACGGCCGTCCGCTATCGAGATCAAGTCCTAGCGCCGTATGTTGTTCCTCTAGTACAGTAGCGTCAACTGACGTTTCAGCAGGACAACGCCCGGCAGCATGTAGCGAGGGTTTGCCGTGGTTATCTGCAGCAAACAATGTCCCCATCCTAGACTGGCCCCCATACAGCCCTGACCTCTCCCCAATAGAACATTTACGGGACGAGATGGACAGAAGGATAAGACGTAGGCCGAATCATCCAATCAACGTCGCTCAGTTGGCGTTGGCGCTGGATGAGGAATGGAATCGTATACCAATGAGGAGGGTTAATACCCTGCTCAATTCAATGCACAGAAGAGTTCATGCAGTTACTGCAGCTCGCGGGGGGCATACACGATATTGATGGGTCCAGAACGCACTTCATTTTGAGTGGGGTACTCTTGAATCAACGTCAAATTTGAAAGGTTTACTTAACGTACACAAATGCAATTCTCGCAGATGAGAGAGTGGTCAACTATCTTCCAGTTACACCGTAATTACATTCTAAAACCCTTTTCTATTTCCCGTAGTTGACCTGGAAATTCCTAATTGCGTTTCTTTTTCCTCTCAGTATAGGTCTATAGTTTGAAACAATGGATTGATCACCTTTCTTAAAAACTGGTGTAATATTAGCGACTTTCCATACAGAAGGATATTTACCACAGACGATAGATTTATTAAACAATTTAGGAAGGATTAAAATAACAGACCCTGTCTTTGCTTCCTTAATAATTATTGGACTCGTTTTATCTGGTCCTGAAGCTTTAAAAATACCTAACATATCTGTTGCATCTTCAACATCTTGTTCAGTGATATAAATATTTTCGAGTTTATTGTTCGGAGTAGTTACATTAGGTGGTAGTGTTACATCAGAATCGTCCATAGTAGACTGAGTAATGAAATAATTATTAAACAGATCTGCGTTTTGTTTATTATCAACACAGTATATATTATTATATATCAACATTGGTATATGAGATTTTTTGTTTGAAAAATTTGTAAAAGTGTTATAAACTTCCAGCAGTCTCGTGCCGATGAAGACATACATTTTATTTTACCAGTTAACTGTAAGATATATTCTCTTTTTTTCATTCTAATGACATCAATACATGTGTTTCTTGTCTGTCTAAATTTCTGCCAATGATATGGATTTTGGGAACCTTTAGCTATTAGATGTAATCGTTTTCGATGCCTTATTACTGTTCTCACCTCATCATGCATCCGTCGTGGTGCAGTATGCCTTGTTATTACGGTTTTATTAGGAATGCATATTTTAGCAGAGTTTAAAATTGTGGATTTAATAAAATGGCAAATTCATCAATTGATAAATTTTCAAATGGACTAATCCAGTCAATATTATTCAATCTATCCCGAAACATTTTATAGTCACAGTTTGTATGTAACCATATATGCCTTTGAATACTCGTACTCAAAGTGTTACGACCAACATCTAAACATGTATAGGACAGTGATATCTAGTCTCATATGTATAAATAGGACAGTGATATCTAGTCTCATATGTATAAATAGGACAGTGATATCTAGTCTCATATGTATAAATAGGACAGTGATATCTAGTCTCATATGTATAAATAGGACAGTGATATCTAGTCTCATATGTATAAATAGGACAGTGATATCTAGTCTCATATGTATAAATAGGACAGTGATATCTAGTCTCATATGTATAAATAGGACAGTGGTATCTAGTCTCATATGTATAAATAGGACAGTGATATCTAGTCTCATATGTATAAATAGGACAGCGATATCTAGTCTCAGCAGGTAAAACACATTCTCCAACAACAACTTCCTTAATAACGCCTATTTGTGATAAATATGTCTAAAAGAGAGGATGAATTTTCTGTACAATGAGTAGGTTCATCAGCAAGTTGAATAAAATTATATCGGAACATTAAATCAACAATACGATAAGGGTTAGTAGCTAATTGATTTTCATTAAAATCACCTGTTATCAATATACTATCACATTTATAGTTAGCAACCCTGTCAATAAAATGGTCAATTGAATTCAAATTTCCAGAGGTTGGAGGTCTATAAAAAGTTCCTAGCATAATAATTTTATTGTTAAGTCGCAGTTCTACTCAAATTCATTCTAGATTATTTATTTCTAATTCCGAATGGCGGATCGCAGTAATACTTGTATTAACATACACGGCAATACCCCCGCCAATCCTTTCTGACAGAGACTTTTCAAATGGGTCAGGGAATTTAGAAAGAAAAAGTTCGTGCGACTTTTCTGTGTTAGGCGATAACCAAGTTTCAGTAAAGGATAAAACATCATATTGATGTAGTTCACTAAAAATTAAGTCCGTTTTAGGTAATAAGCTCAGAACGCTGTAATGCACTATTAATAAATAGCCTTGGTTTTAGAATGGATAAATCAGAAAGGAATGAACTACCAGGACCTGGGTTACTTTCAGTATCTCCACAGTGTAGCAGTAAATGTTGAAAACCTAGATATACGATACATATACCAGTCTACCAACTGTCAGTAACACAAAAGTTCATGTTGGGGTACGGTCTACAACGACAGAGGGAGCAGCTATGACAAAGGAATACTACATAGCACGCAGTATTCTTCAAAATAACATTTGCATGTACAATATCAGAATAGTCATCCGACATATTTACATTAAACAAGTTCAAAGTAGATTTGTCTTTTATAAGCATATCAAGAAATGCCATAATAGGCATCGTATTGGTTTTATAAACCAAAAATAAATTGGTTGCTAAAACAAGAAGTAAATCTAACTGTTTGCTCAAAGGTAAACGACTTGACGGACACGGTGAGAAATCAAAAGGCATTATGTAATATTATGTACATAGTAAGGATATTTCTGCGTCCAAACATAATCAGTTTGCAAAAGACGAGGTTCACGTGTTAAAAGTAGCGCCACTTAGTTAGGAAGTACACAGGGTTTAGTAGTACAGTTACTTGATATAGAAGGTAAGTATCATGAGTCATCACATTACAAAAACGTGAAGTGGAACAGAATTTTAAAACTGAAATGGAAAATTTTATATACCCAAGGGAAATTATTTAATTTTGATGGGAAATGCTAGTAAATTTGGCCTGTTATTTACACAACATACAACCATGTTTATATACTACAAACTATATAGTTAAATTAAGTGACAAGTCCGAGGTCTTTTCGTGCACAAAAACACATTCACTTTCATCCGTGCACACATTATATACTTATATATATACTAGCTACATTCAAGATAAACATAATATCATCAGCTGTCAAAAAAACATCAACAGATTCATACACAAACACACATTCGCTCCCAAGCATGCGCACAAACAGGTACTCTATACATCCACCAGCTTGCATACATACACATCCGAAACATGGCTGACCATGTATCAAAGATTACGGAAACTAATGAAAGCAAAAATCGATTGGGAAAAAGCCATATCATTGAAATTACTAAAAACTAAATCTATGACAAATACTGTCTCCCTAACACAAGGTTCTTAAAGGTAAACCCAGTGGTCAGTACAAACTTCAAATATCTGCTACTGAAACGATCAATATTAATCTGTCTCAATAAACCTACAGCTGTGAAATGTTTAATTCATGTTTCAAAATTTTTACTTACCACTGGTCATATCTGACCAGTTTGAAGGGCCAGTGGTTTACCAGGGTTTTATCAGGTACTACCGGGAGACTTACGACCAATGATAACGTTACTGCTTGCGCAATGATCGTCTTTACTTCGGGAGGGGAACACATTGAAGAATGGAGGACATGTATTGTCATCAGCTTCAGCATTATATTGAAGTTAACAATTATTTTATATCACCTTGGCGATGGGGTTTTATAAATGAACTAGAAAGCATGCCTTCCAACCCTCCACCATTATTGTGTCACCAATGTTGGCATAGAGACAGCAACAGTGCAACTTAAAAGGGCTAAGCACGTGTCGGTAACGTGTGATTTATTGAATCGAATTTTCAATTGTATAAGACAGCATTGAATCTCCCTGTTCTTACATCATCGTGGCTATCGTTAATCAAATCATTTATCTCCACAAATAAATTATCCGTTTTCAGAGTTGTATTTTCTGAGTGTTCTGCTCCGATATTTATTTCCGGACTCTCATTAAAAAGATGAATCTCCGCTATAAATCTTTAATAACGTTTGCAATGATTTATATTGAACGCGTTCAACAGACCTACCACTCACTTAAAACAGAGAGATGGAAGAAAGCGTGAAGCGTTTTAAACACCATATATTCTGACATCACAACTCCTTCACGGTATAACTGGTGCTTATGTTAGGCTGGCCCAAGACAATTCCCGTACAATAAAGCCTTTTCTTAGTCTATATATCCCATTATCACAAGAACAACAGCAATTGATATCATCTTACTGGGGTTGTGTTTCCTAAACCGTCGAGGCGGCTTGGATTTGTCAAGAGGAATGGGTAATCTTGCCTACATGTGGCAGTATAGATCTCTATTTATCACCGCTGTCATCCCCATTACGATGTTAACCTGTGGTATTAATAGGTGTTAGTGTTTTGTGGGTCTCATATACTTGGAGAGATTTCCTGTTTACAAAATATCTTAATCCATCCGTCAAATTGACTTACAACTTACAACATGATATATACAGTGTCAGATCAGTGCTAACCGCCTGTCAATATTTCTGGCTTTTAATTGTTAATATTTATTGTCTGTATCGTAGATCTGGGATAAAACATTAACGATTGATTATGTCTCGATGTAAAGCTCTTTTAATACTAAAAGTTTGAGGATTAAACGGAGAACGATGGCAACAACAATCTTGTTTATCATATACACGTGATTAGACATATAAAGCACGTTACAGCTGGGGAGACTAAGTCAAGTATTGAACATCTTTATCCACATGGAAATTGACAACCAATCAGATAAATTTGATTACATATCTGCTGGTATAATGATGTTAATGTCTCCCATACATTATATTGTAATTGAAGTGTCAGGTTGTTTGGGCTGCTGTCAGCCTTAATGAACGTGATACGATACCCGCCATCTCTGTGATGTACCTTGATTGGTCCCATATATACACTCTCCTCAACAGCTGTCACGCCCCCAACATCCTCCAACAATTCCGCACGCACTGTGCTTTAGTGTTTTGTATAATTAGGACGTGGACTTCAGATGATATAGGACTGTTACGATACAAGACTGTAACGATATAGGACTGTGATATGATACAGGACTGTGTTACGATATAGGACTGTGATAGGATATAAGACTGTGTTATGATGTAAGACTGTGTTATGATATCGGACTGTTACGATAAAGGACAGTGTTACGAAATAGGACTGTGTTATGATATTGGACTGTTATGATATAGGACTGTGTTATGATATAGGACATTGTTATGATATAGGACTGTGTTATGATATAGGACTATGTTATGATATAGGACTGTGTTATGATATATGACTGTTATGATACAGGACAGTGTTACGATATAGGACTGTGTTATGATATAGGACAGTGTAACGATATAGGACTTTGTTATGATATAGGACAGTGTTATGATATAGGACTGTTACGATATAGGACTGTGTTATGATATAGGACTGTATTATGATATAGGACTGTGTTATGATATAGGACTGTGTTACGATATAGAACTGTGTTATGATATAGGACAGTGTTACGATATAGGACTTTGTTATGATATAGGACTGTGTTATGATATAGGAATGTTACGATATAGGACTGTGTTATGATATAGGACTGTGTTATGATATAGGAATGTTACGATATAGGACTGTGTTATGATATAGGACTGTATCATGATATAGGACGTTATTATGATATAGGACTGTGTTATGAGATAGGACTGTGTTATGATATAGGACTGTGTTATGAGATAGGACTGTGTTATGATATAGGACTGTTATGATATAGGATTGTGTTAGGACTGTGTTATGATATAGGACCTGTGTTGTAATTTAAGACAGTGTTATGATATTCAAAGGAAAGTATGCTTTACTTAAGGATTTTGTTAAAAACTCGACAATGCCGACACTTTTCGTTTTAACCAGCAACCTGACTAAGGCAGACTGCACATTTGTGATCTTGTGATAGCTTTGTATCTACGAGAGAATATATATTCAGGTCATAAGATTGGGTCATTAGTGCGAGAAAAGTGCACAACACACATGTTACGTACAGATCACACAACAATTCATAACACTACCATTAGCGGAGCAACAGAGCATTACAACATTATTAGTGAAATATGATCAATAGCTGAACTACTATATATACCAGATAGTTATTTACAATAACACAGTAATCTGAGGTACTGATTCAACATTATTTTGAGCGATGTGTTCAGTGCATGGTGTGACCGCTAACCTGGTCTCAGGAAGATGTTTACTCCCTCTACTTCCTTCACGTATGAAGAACGGCGACTGTTTTTTTGCCATTTCGTTTTATCTTCATCGCGTAAAGAAGAAAATCCAATAGAGATTTTTCGTCCTATAGCCCCTGAAAGACGAAAAATGACAAACCTGAATCCTCAGACGACATATCATCCGCGAGGCGAAATGACGAAAAGGCGAGAATTTAGTTTTTTGTTTCTCGTCTTTTTGAGGGTTTTGGCTACAAATCAGCCAGCGTAATGTTATCTAACACGAGCATGGACATAATCACATTTCAAACAACGTTAAAAAAATGCACAATCACACAGAGGACGACTCCATCAGATACAAAGTATAGTCATTAGATACGGGATCTCACAACATAATAACATATACATGTAATAACTGTATAATTACAGGAAATCATTGGAAACGGGTTCTTAATCGTTCTTCATTAAAATCATTTCAAGTAATCTGTACAGTTTAGTCAGATATATATGTTATATTAAATGTATCAGACAATGAATTGTACCGAGGCGTGTAAAACACTTAGAAACTAACAAATACCCACAGTTGTTCGAGATCTGTTAAAACGTTCCATTAAAAAGAGACGGACAGGTAGACGGATATTCTAAGCTCTTTATTACAGGTGATACTACCCCAGGTCCAAAAGGCCTGTATCACCTATCTATAATATATATATAAAATCTTAAAAACATACTCTCGCTCCTCAGTAACTGGCCAAACCTTGACTTTATATGTTTGTGTATTGTATATTTTCATCCAAATAAAGTCTTTGAGCTGTTTAACTTGAAGGTTACAGACTGAGGAAAATTGATATCAGACAGATGGACAGACAAATGGTCATTGCATCATCTTCCAGTCACTCAGTAGCAGGGACAAAATGACAACACGTGATCAGTTTTTATTTTTATTTCTGAATATACATAAAAAATTATCAAAATCATGTAACAAGGTGTTGGAATGCATCCCATAT
This sequence comes from Ylistrum balloti, assembly GCF_031769215.1. Taxonomy (NCBI): domain Eukaryota; kingdom Metazoa; phylum Mollusca; class Bivalvia; order Pectinida; family Pectinidae; genus Ylistrum; species Ylistrum balloti. Next base: position 46,064 of record NW_026782398.1, on the reverse strand, counting down.
TAAGAAATCAAGATTCTATAAAATTGGATCGACATCATTCTTTGGCACATAAATTAATGGATCACAATCGATTTCTATCAGCTGTACAAACTGTTTCTGACAGAACATCATTGTAGCACAGATCATACCGGTCAGTAGACTTCTTAATAATATCAGCTGTTAGGATGGTGAATGTTAAAGTCAATCAGAACGAAAGTTTCACACAAACTCAATCAGTACACTAGGATTATCAACTAAACATCAGTTTGGACAATTATCAGCTTCAAAACATAATAAAGCACAGCATCTATAAGATAATAGTCTTGGTGATGACCACCCTGAAGTCAGGTGATGTAAAAAAAACTATCATTCAATATCAGTTGGCACCATAGCACAATGAGGTGTAACTATAGCCTTTAACAGAGATCTGAGATCTTTAAAAGAATTAATAATGTAAAAACAAGTGTCTCTCTAGTTTCCCATAACAAACACTGCAATATCAATCCATCAAATCAATAGCTTATTCTCCCATGTTACAGTAAAAAAAATACCAATTAATTGAGGTAATTAACAACATATAATTTCCCAATAACAACATGATCAGCTTCGAAACAATTGCCTGTAGTATGTCATGACATCATGTAATACATCGTGTGATATTAAATTGTGACTTGGAAGGCTGGGGTTTGTCCAGAGAAAGGCGTGATTGTGCCAGAAAGACTTTTGGAATCTCCGAAGTATTGCAGTCTATAGGTGCCTGGTGCTTGATCAGCTGGTATGTCCCAAATAATGGTAACCTCACTCTCACCGAAGATTGTACTTGTCCTTACCCAGTGGAACCTGAAACGATTATGTAAAATGTGTTACATCATCTCATTGTAACTTCTTCATTATAAAATCATATATTTTGTATTATAATAAATGCTTTTATACAAAACAAATGTCTTCAGACAGAGACAATAAAATATTTTGTACAAAATCTCATGACAAACGTTCAATAGGTGGTCACTACTTACTGGGTACACCATTGACTGTCCCTGTAAACCACTGTCACTACTTACTGGGTACACCATTGACTGTCCCTGTAAACCACTGTCACTACTTACTGGGTACACCATTGACTGTAAACCACTGTCACTACTTACTGGGTACACCATTGACTGTCCCTGTAAACCACTGTCACTACTTACTGGGTACACCATTGACTGTCCCTGTAAACCACTGTCACTACTTACTGGGTACACCATTGACTGTCCTTGTAGACCACCTGCCAATTATCTGCTGAAACTTGATGCTCTACTGTCAGGAATGTCCCTTCAGCCTTAAAGAAAAAAAAAAGAAAAATTCAATTAGAACATTTTATACTTATCAACAGTTACAATGTAAATACTTATATGTATTCTATCTTAATACCTTAAGTTTATCTTCATCAGTTAACTTTCCACGTGTCTTTAAGTATCCAATGTCAGATTTGCATCTAGTTATTACATTTAGTTAGTATCATTTTAATGGGTATTGTGTTATTGAGGCTGCATACTGTCAGCTAGGAACAAGCACAAATATAAGGGAGGTAACCCTTATGAGAAAAATATGACTGCCATCCTAAAATATTTTAATTATCTGATTATATGAAATTCGCATTCAGTTTGTTCAAAGCTTAAGTGTGAATACCAATGGTGAAACTATATCTATATTCACATCTCAAGTAACTTTACATACTTTACACACAGCTAGTGAAAGTTTACATACAGCTGGTGAAAGTTTTCCTTAAAGCTGGTGAAAGTTTACATATAGCTGGTGAAAGTTTACACACAGCTGGTGAAAGTTTACATATAGCCGGTGAAAGTTTACATACAGCCGGTGAAAGTTTACATATAGCTGGTGAAACTTTATACACAGCTGGTGAAAGTTTACACACAGCTAGTGAAAGTTTACATACAGCGGGAGAAACTTTACATTCAGCTGATGAAAGTTTACATACAGCAGGTGAAAGTTTACATACAGCTGGTGAAAGTTTACATACAGCTAGTGAAACTTTCTTACAGCTGGTGTAACTTTCTCACAGCTTGTGAAAACTTCTTACAGCTTGTGAAACTTCACATACAGGCAGTGTAACTTAACATACAGTAAGTGTAACTTAACATATACATCAGCTGTAATTAAATGATGGTGTAACTTACCCGTCTGTTATTCCGTGGATGTGCTGCTGCAAATTTAGCTTGAACTCTTGTTCCCTGATAATATATGTCAAAGCCAGATATTAAAATACACTATACTAACCTCATACCAAAACAGAGAAACAGAAGAACCAGTTTGATAACACAGCGTATAATAAGTAAATTATGAACCAAATCAATGTGTGAATTACACACTTGTCTTTTGTTATAGTAACTGCTACATACTAATACCAACTGAACAATATTACCATTAATACTTTGTAGGGTAAGACACAAATTTCTGCCTCAGTATTTCAGTACAAACAAGCACCTATTGTAGAAGTTCCATAAATGTTAGTGAATACTTACCTGTTTATAGGAAGGTTGCATTTGAGACAACAGGGTTCCAAATCCTCGTGGTGCTGCATCAAATATCACCGGGGGTACAAACCCCCACTCTTTACTAATCAGATCAGGAGGATTTGGTCCTGGGGAGGCAGGCTCACCCTGAAATTAATATGTAAGGTTAAAATTGTACATAATTCAGAGGATTTGGTCCTGGGGAGGCAGGCTCACCCTGAAACTAGACCAATGTCGAGGAAGGGCCCCGCATAATACCTACCCCTTATGATTGAGTTTCTTAATATTAAGAAATATATGGACAGGTGTCAAGTATTGAAAGCAACTTTCATCAAAATCCAATGAAAATGGACAGATGGACAGATATATGGATCGACGGACAGGGAAACGCCTAGACAGACAGACGGACAGGGTGAACATTGAACTCGAATGAGGGGCTTATGTACCAAGTATCACAAAGCAAGTTTTAAAGAAATCCCAAATCATTCCTTCAGAAGATATTCTCTGTAAAACATTCAGCCAATCAGATTGCAGCAGCCTCATTAAATATGCACGGAATTTGGCGAACATCGAACTTGAGCAAGGGACTTATGTACCAAGTATCATAAGCAAGTTTCATCGAAATCCCATCATTCCTTCTCAAGATATCGCGTGGAAAGCGAAACCGACAGACATGTAAAACATTCAGCCAATCAGATTGCAGCAGCCTCATTAAATATGCACGGAATTTGGCGAACATCGAACTTGAGCAAGGGACTTATGTACCAAGTATCATAAGCAAGTTTCATCGAAATCCCATCATTCCTTCTCAAGATATCGCGTGGAAAGCGAAACCGACAGACATGTAAAACATTCAGCCAATCAGATTGCAGCAGCCTCATTAAATATGCGCGGAATTTGGCGAACATCGAACTTGAGCAAGGGACTTATGTACCAAGTATCATAAGCATGTTTCATCGAAATCCCATCATTCCTTCTCAAGATATCGCGCGGAAAGCGAAACCGACAGACATGTAAAACATTCAGCCAATCAGATTGCAGCAGCCTCATTAAATATGCACGGAATTTGGCGAACATCGAACTTGAGCGAGGGACTTATGTACCAAGTATCATAAGCAAGTTTCATCGAAATCTCATCATTCCTTCTCAAGATATCGTGCGGAAAGCGAAACGGACAGACAGACGGACAGACAGACGGACGGACAGACGGCGAGACAGACGGACAGACGGACAAGGTGATTACTATAGGGCACCCGCATCGCGATGCGGGGCCCTAATTAATATATTTGGTTAAAATTGCCAATATCACAGAGGATTTGGTCTGAAGAGGGAATGAGGCCTTCTCTCTAATAATAATAAAATGTTGTATTGACTTAAACTTTTGCTGAAGACCTACCTTTGTCATGTTGTTGGCCAGTTTGACAAGTTCCTGTATGAAGGCTTGCAGTGTGTTTGGTCCATATATTGTTGATCCTCCCTCATATCTTTGTTGCTGTAGCAAATATGGTGGAAAATCATTGACAATAGAACATGTTTACATAAAAACTTATGTAATCATCATTGTTTTCACATCGTTACACAGTTTTTTTTTCTATATACATCACAGGTATGTAAATTGATTCCTCATCACTTTGTTTCTGTAACCATCAAATATATATTATTTAATTCCTTGACAATTCAGTGTGATGGCTACAGTTTACTTTTTTAGTCATTACTGTTTTGAAGTTTGAAGCTTATCTCAACATAAAATAGAGCCCCCACTTTACATCAATTTAGAAACCTTGCAATATATATACTGGATTTAAAGTGCAGAAAGGTCAATAAGATGGCATTGCAACTATTTAACTTTAATTTGTTTTATATACATGTATGCCTCTCCAACGGCAAACACAAACATCAAATTATAACCAAATATCCTATTCAACTAAAACGTACTTATTGATATAAAAACTATTTCTTTAGTTAAACCTACCAGAATCAGCCATGATAAAGCTAGATATATTTAAATCTTGAGTACAGACTACTACAGATACGTAAATATCACATCTAACTTTATATCCAACCAGCCTGCAGAAACAAAGACACATGACAAGGGTGATTTTGTAGAGTTTGGAATAGTGTCACAGCCAGGAACAGCTCTTCAGGAAAATCATGAGATGCCTTTACACTATAGAGTAGAAATGGACGCAGGGTCATCAGGAATTGACAGACATAGGCTGGAAGTAAATATCGCTCAGGTCTGATGAAGAGGAACAGTAGTTCCTATAAAATAACTATAAGTGAATTTATTTCCTGGTTTTACAATAAATGATAATCCAACTTTTACTGTAATTGGTTGAATACATTATCATTACCGTAGTATTTATACATCATTCTTACCTGGTATTCCTCGTAGGTGGTAACATAATCAGCATAATCATTAGATAGACCAGCGATCACAGAGACTGTGTCAGACGATAGTCCTCCCTGTATCAGTGCCTGGAAAAAAAACAGTCCATACTTCTAACTTACAACAGGAAGACTTGTTACAAGTAATTAACCATCATCAGTATACTGCCTTCATGTCACACACACCTTAGTCAGTATTTTACCATCATCAGTCATCTCACACACACCTTAGTCAGTATTTTATCATCATCAGTCATCTCACACACACCTTAGTCAGTATTTCACCATCATCAGTCATCTCACACACACCTTAGTCAGTATTTTACCATCATCAGTCATCTCACACACACCTTAGTCAGTATTTTACCATCATCAGTATACTGCCCTCATCTCACACACACCTTAGTCAGTATTTTACCATCATCAGTATACTGCCCTCATCTCACACACACCTTTGTCAATATTTTATCATCATCAGTCATCTCACACACACCTTAGTCAGTATTTCACCATCATCAGTCATCTCACACACACCTTAGTCAGTATTTCACCATCATCAGTCATCTCACACACACCTTAGTCAGTATTTCACCATCATCACACACACCTTAGTCAGTATTTCACCATCATCACACACACTCACACACACCACACACACCTTAGTCAGTATTTCACCATCATCAGTCATCTCACACACACCTTAGTCAGTATTTCACCATCATCAGTCATCTCACACACACCTTAGTCAGTATTTCACCATCATCAGTCATCTCACACACACCTTAGTCAGTATTTTATCATCATCAGTCATCTCACACACACCTTAGTCAGTATTTCACCATCATCAGTCATCTCACACACACCTTAGTCAGTATTTCACTATCATCAGTCATCTCACACATACCTTAGTCAGTATTTCACCATCATCAGTCATCTCACACACACCTTAGTCAGTATTTCACCATCATCAGTCATCTCACACACACCTTAGTCAGTATTTCACCATCATCAGTCATCTCACACACACCTTAGTCAGTATTTTACCATCATCAGTCATCTCACACACACCTTAGTCAGTATTTTATCATCATCAGTCATCTCACACACACCTTAGTCAGTATTTTATCATCATCAGTCATCATCTCACACACACCTTACCTATTTTAGTCATCAGTCATCTCACACACACCTTAGTCAGTATTTTACCATCATCAGTATACTGCCCTCATCTCACACACACCTTAGTCAGTATTTCACCATCATCAGTCATCTCACACACACCTTAGTCAGTATTTCACCATCATCAGTCATCTCACACACACCTTAGTCAGTATTTTATCATCATCATTATACTGCCAGTATTTTATCATCATCAGTATACTGCCCTCATCTCACACACACCTTAGTCAGTATTTTATCATCATCAGTATACTGCCCTCATCTCACACACACCTTAGTCAGTATTTCACCATCATCAGTCATCTCACACACACCTTAGTCAGTATTTTATCATCATCAGTATACTGCCCTCATCTCACACACACCTTAGTCAGTATTTTATCATCATCAGTATACTGCCCTCATCTCACACACACCTTAGTCAGTATTTTACCATCATCAGTCATCTCACACACACCTTAGTCAGTATTTTACCATCATCAGTCATCTCACACACACCTTAGTCAGTATTTTATCATCATCAGTCATCTCACACACACCTTAGTCAGTATTTTATCATCATCAGTATACTGCCCTCATCTCACACACACCTTAGTCAGTATTTTACCATCATCAGTATACTGCCCTCATCTCACACACACCTTAGTCAGTATTTTATCATCATCAGTATACTGCCCTCATCTCACACACACCTTAGTCAGTATTTTATCATCATCAGTATACTGCCCTCATCTCACACACACCTTCTCACACACACCTTAGTCAGTATTTTACATCATCAGTCTGCCCTCATCTCACACACACCTTAGTCAGTATTTTACCATCATCAGTCACACACACCACACACACCTTAGTCATCTCACACACACCTTAGTTATTTTATCCATCATCAGTCATCTCACACACACCTTAGTCAGTATTTTATCATCATCAGTATACTGCCCTCATCTCACACACACCTTAGTCAGTATTTTATCATCATCAGTATACTGCCCTCATCTCACACACACCTTAGTCAGTATTTTACTCATCATCATCATCACTGCCCTCATCTCACACACACCTTAGTCAGTATTTTATCATCATCAGTATACTGCCCGCATCTCACACACACCTTAGTCAGTATTTTATCATCATCAGTATACTGCCCTCATCACACAATGATCATGTTAAAATTCCCAATGTCCTTCACTATAACAGTGCTGTTATAACAATAACACTTACCTTTGTAACAGCATCTCTTGTTCTTCTCCCAGACATAGTTCTGAATAAAAATCAAACTTCTATAAAAATATTTGTCAACAAATTGGATTCTCAGTGAAGACATAACCTGTGGACATTGAAAGTGGTAGTGTCAGCAGGAACACCCGAATGGTTAACTTGTTTAAAAGGCTAATATGAATTCAGCAGGGACACCCAGTATGGTTATATATCTTATTTTTGATTTGTTTCAATGACTTATGTGAATTCTGCTGGGACACACAAAAATGGCTTAATAGTTTTAATGGCTTACGTGAATTCTGCAGGGACACCCAGAATGGCTAACTTGTTTCAATGGCTTACGTGAATTCAGCTGGGACAACAGAATGGCTAACTTGTTTTAATGGCTTACGTGAATTCAGCTGGGACACCCAGAATGGCTAACTTGTTTTAATGGCTTACGTGAATTCTGCTGGGACACCCAGAATGGCTAATTGTTTTAATGGCTTATGTGAATTCTGCTGGGACACCCAGAATGGCTAACTTGTTTTAATGGCTTACGTGAATTCTGCTGGGACACCCAGAATGGCTAACTTGTTTTAATGGCTTATGTGAATTCAGCTGAGACACCCAGAATGGCTAACTTGTTTTAATGGCTTACGTGAATTCTGCAGGGACACCCAGAATGGCTAATTGTTTTAATGGCTTATGTGAATTCTGCTGGGACACCCAGAATGGCTAATTTGTTTCAATGGCTTACGTGAATTCTGCTGGGACACCCAGAATGGCTAACTTGTTTTAAAGGCTTACGTGAATTCTGCAGGGACACCCAGAATGGCTAACTTGTTTAAATGGCTTACGTGAATTCTGCTGGGACACCCAGAATGGCTAACTTGTTTAAATGGCTTACGTGAATTCTGCTGGAACACCCAGAATGGCTAACTTGTTTTAATGGCTTACGTGAATTCTGCTGGGACACCCAGAATGGCTAACTTGTTTTAATGGCTTACGTGAATTCTGCTGGGACACCCAGAATGGCTAACTTGTTTTAATGGCTTACGTGAATTCTGCTGGGACACCCAGAATGGCTAACTTGTTTTAATGGCTTACGTGAATTCTGCTGGGACACCCAGAATGGCTAACTTGTTTAAATGTCTTACGTGAATTCTGCTGGGACACCCAGAATGGCTAACTTGTTTTAATGGCTTACGTGAATTCTGCTGGGACACCCAGAATGGCTAACTTGTTTTAATGGCTTACGTGAATTCTGCTGGGACACCCAGAATGGCTAACTTGTTTTAATGGCTTACGTGAATTCTGCTGGGACACCCAGAATGGCTAACTTGTTTTAATGGCTTACGTGAATTCTGCTGGGACACCCAGAATGGCTAACTTGTTTTAATGGCTTACGTGAATTCTGCTGGGACACCCAGAATGGCTAATTGTCCAATTCTCAGTATCTGTACATCAACAATAGAGGGCTGCCAAGCATAAGGGAAGGTGATCTGTAAAGTAACATATACTCAGTAAGGCAACGGTTAATTTCATATCATCACATCTTGTATAATACTTAAACATAGTACTCTCTGATCTATAACCTATCACTGTATATCACTGCCGACCCATCACAATACTGTTATAGACAACCATTGACTATACCTGATACTAGTCCCACTGTTGGCCATTCCAAGTTTTGCTGTCCCCATTACTGAATTTCCTCCCTCGTATAAACTTTCTTGTACAATATACCCAGATACTTAATTAATGTTGTCCTTATACTTGACATACTTGCCAGATGTCCTACTTGTAAATGTTTGAGAAAACCCTGACTGGTTTCAGGAGGTCACACAAAACTGGGACTGTCATCTTAATAACACATCTTCCCTTGTAGATACCAAGAGTTTACACAAAAAGTGACATCAATGTTTTATGTACTACCTAGAACTTCTCTCAATATGAACCATTCTCTTACCATGCTCCATCCCCTAACTATATATTATAATAGCTATTGACCATTACACAAATACATATGTAAAGTGTTACCAAGGCAACCAAATTGTTTGCAAAAAGAAAAAAAAACCTGCATTCACAACAACACATGATTTATATTATTTCTGTATAGTTTCAATGAAAATTTAGGACAAGATCCCTCTAATGATAGGTCTTATTTGGTTGTCATGTCAACTAAATCACATCCATGGTTTTTAAAATAGCACTGTAATGTTTGTAATTACTATTCTTCAAAGCCCTTCTATATCAATTTTTAACACAATCAAACAATAACTCATTTCGACCAATCAGAAGCCTCTATTTTGTTTCCAGAGTAATGGCCGTGGAAACAACTGATGTGTCAAATTAAATGCTTTGACTTGTTATAAGAGTTAACCATGTTTCATAAAAAAATATCAAAAGACTTGTGAACTATGGGCCATTATAATAAAACCTGTGTATAGTGACCTGGTTACCATGGCAACTGAACTTTCTGCTGAAAAATTTCCAGGAACATGTTAACCCTACACATGCTCTCTAATTGCCCTGGCAAGTGCAAAAGGAGTTGTCATCCGAACTGTTCACAGACAGACAGACTGACAAAGTGAGGGACAAGATGTACACCCCTACATTTTTGCCAGACGGGGGAAATCTTATTTCTTAGAAAATACTTAACTTGTTAAGTGACCTTGTTGATCTTGGTTATTTCTAGTAAAAGTACAATCCTGTTTCCTGTATTGGGAGTTTTAAATACACACCAGATTCTGCTACAGAGCCTTTGTAATAAGCTTGTCATACATATATATATACCTCCCCAGTGTCCAGTAAAATTGGCTTTGGATGGTGACATTTCACTTGTTCAGGAGAAGGTGCCTTGATGAAATTTCGTATAGCATCCCAAAAAGCATTTCCAGTTGTATCACCTGTAAATTCACAGAAGAGGTTCAAAGGGCCTGTATTATTTACCTGTTCATTTACAATTTCAGATGAATTTATAATACTGAGGCATTGGGTTAGTCAATGGGTAGAATACTTTGGAATCATTTTTACCAGAAAGAACTTTCCATCTCTTTGATTCACTATCATGTATAGCATGACCATCACTGTAAGAACATTTTTACTAAAAACTTACTTTGGTTGAAATTAAATGCTCCAGGTCCATCTGTTGTTCCTGCTGCAAAACTAAATCCCATGGCAGTGTTACATGTCTTTACCTGTAATAAAACAGAATCTATGGCTTAACCCCATGGCAGTGTTACATGTCTTTACCTGTAATAAAACAGAATCTATGGCTTAACCCCATGGCAGTGTTACAAGTCTTTACCTGTAATGAAATAGAATCTATGGCTTAACCCCATGGCAGTGTTACCAGTCTTTACCTGTAATGAAATAGAATCTATGGCTTAACCCCATGGCAGTGTTACCAGTCTTTACCTGTAATGAAATAGAATCTATGGCTTAACCCCATGGCAGTGTTACATGTCTTTACCTGTAATGAAATAGAATCTATGGCTTAACCCCATGGCAGTGTTATGAGTCTTTACCTATAATGAAATAGAATCTATGGCTTAACCCCATGGCAGTGTTATGAGTCTTTACCTGTAATAAAACAGAATCTATGGCTAAACCCCATGGCAGTGTTACGAGTCTTTACCTGTAATGAAATAGAATCTATGGCTTAACCCCATGGCAGTGTTACAAGTCTTTACCTGTAATGAAACAGAATCTATGAACATTACAATACCTTCCTCATTTGCATCATGGTACGTGTAATACTGTGGGTAATGTACATAAGTTATAATGTTTGAAGATAAATTTGGAATCTGTAATGTTTTACCCAGACATGGTCTTAATTAACAACGATACTGTTTGAAGATAAATTTGGAATCTGTAATGTTTTACCCATACATGGTCTTAATTAACAACGATAATGTTTGAAGATAAATTTGGAATCTGTAATGTTTTACCCAGACATGGTCTTAATTAACAACGATATGTATCCACAAAATAAAGTAGAGTGAACAACTAGATAAGATATACAGCCACTAAATAATTCTAAGTAGTGTTGGGTGTGTCATCCTCACCTTAGTAGTTATGTTAACAGTATTCTGACCTTGGTAGTTATGTTAACAGTATTCTGACCTTGTTAGTTATATTAACAGTATTCTGACCTTGGTAGTTATGTTAACAGTATTCTGACCTTGGTAGTTATGCTAACAGTATTCTGACCTTAGTAGTTATGTTAACAGTATTTTGACCTTGGTAGTTATGTTAACAGTATTCTGACCTTGGTAGTTATGTTAACAGTATTCTGACCTTGGTAGTTATGTTAACAGTATTCTGACCTTGGTAGTTATGTTAACAGTATTTTGACCTTGGTAGTTATGTTAACAGTAGTTTGACCTTGGTAGTTATGTTAACAGTATTCTGACCTTGATAGTTATGTTAACTGTATTCTGACCTTGGTAGTTATGTTAACAGTATTCTGACCTTGGTAGTTATGTATTCTGACCTTGGTAGTTATGTTAACAGTATTCTGACCTTGGTAGTTATGTTAACAGTATTCTGACCTTGGTAGTTATATATTCTGACCTTGGTAGTTATGTTAACAGTATTCTGACTTTGGTAGTTATGTATTCTGACCTTGATATTTATGTTAACAGTATTCTGACCTTGGCAGTTATGTAGTTATGTTAACAGTATTCTGACCTTGGTAGTATTCTGATTGTTTATGTTACAGTATTCTGACCTTGGTAGTTATGTTAACAGTATTCTGACCTTGGTAGTTATATATTCTGACCTTGGTAGTTATGTTAAATGTATTCTTACCTTGGTAGTTATGTATTCTGACCTTGATATTTATGTTAACAGTATTCTGACCTTGGCAGTTATGTATTCTGACCTTGGTAGTTATGTATTCTGACCTTGGTAGTGGCGTTGACTTGTACTTGGACATTGGTCATATCTACATAGGAATGCCTGAAGTCCACTGGTCCTGATAACTGTACTGTAGCTTTATTATACAGCTCCATGGCTTTTTTATACTGGTTCTCCCCGATTATCTTTGTACTCTCAAACATGTCTTTCCCAGGTCCAAAGGCGACACATTGTTCATTCTGTAAATAAGTCATGTTTTAAATATCTTAAATAATGTTACTCTGTATATTTTTTAAACAATAAAACAGATGTCAATAATAAGTCTCAATCTTCTTGAAAGTCCTTACATTACTCCTCAGTTTAAAACAGGTTGATAAAAATGCCAAGATATGCAGTGTGAGGATATATAATGCAAACAAATTTTGCATAAAGATACTCATCCTGCCATTACAGGTACTGTAGATACTCATCCTGCTATTACAGGTACTGTAGATACTTACCCTGCCATTACAGGTACTGTAGATACTTACCCTGCCATTACAGGTACTGTAGATACTCACCCTGCCATTACAGGTACTGTAGATACTCATCCTGCTATTACAGGTACTGTAGATACTTACCCTGCCATTACAGGTACTGTAGATACTCACCCTGCCATTACAGGTACTGTAGATACTCATCCTGCTATTACAGGTACTGTAGATACTCACTCACCCTGTCATTACAGGTACTGTAGATACTCATCCTGCTATTACAGGTACTGTAGATACTCACCCTGCCATTACAGGTACTGTAGATACTCATCCTGCTATTACAGGTACTGTAGATACTTACCCTGCCATTACAGGTACTGTAGATACTCACTCACCCTGTCATTACAGGTACTGTAGATACTCATCCTGCCATTACAAGTACTGTAGATACTCACCCTGCCATTACAGGTACTGTAGATACTCATCCTGCCATTACAAGTACTGTAGATACTTACCCTGCTATTACAGGTACTGTAGATACTCACCCTGCTATTACAGGTACTGTAGATACTCACCCTGCCATTACAGGTACTGTAGATACTCACCCTGCCATTACAGGTACTGTAGATACTCACCCTGCCATTACAGGTACTGTAGATACTCACCCTGTCATTACAGGTACTGTAGATACTCACCCTGCCATTACAGGTACTGTAGATACTCACCCTGTCATTACAGGTACTGTAGATACTCACCCAGCTATGACAAGTACTGTAGATACTCACCCTGCCATTACAGGTGCTTGTAGGAAGATCACAAGGTTTTCCTGTGTCAAGACATTTTGGTCCAGCAGTGTTGGGAGATACATCTCCTTCATTAGATTGTGCAAAGGCTGCCACAAATTTACCCTTTAATAGATAAATGGAATAGTTATTAATATATACTGTGACGTAAAGTTATACCATGTACTGCTGATAGTACAGGAAACAAGTATTTTGAGGTGTACCAGTTAGAGCAGTGATACATGTGTTACACCTTGCTGTTTCAAATCATCTGGGTAATCTTACTATCTCACCAACAGAGAATAATGTTTGGTCAGGTGTATAACCATCCTACATTGACACTAATTTATACAGGCATCATATACTGTACTAGTTACCAAGAGGTGTGATCTTACTACAGAGATTCCTTCAAACACACAGATCAGTATTAATACAGCTGATTATCTATGGATGAAGATTCCTACTAGATATTCCTGTTGACAAGTAACAGACTACTGAGAGACATACAGCTAGAATATATTACATATATATTTATATATATATATCTACACACATTGCCTGGAAAGTCCTGGGTGAAGATACCTACTAGATATTCCTGTTGACAAGTAACAGACTACTGAGAGACATACAGCTAGAATATATTACATATATATTTATATATATCTACACACATTGCCTGGAAAGTCCTGGGTGAAGATACCTACTAGATATTCCTGTTGACAAGTAACAGACTACTGAGATACATACAGCTAGAATATATTACATATATATTTTATATCGACACACATTGCCTGGAAAGTCCTGGGTGAAGTTTTCCTCCATCAGTTGAGAGGCGTATCCTTTGTTGTCACTGCTCACCAACCCGTTGGTGTTGTTCATACTGGTACAGTGTACTGCAAACCAGCTGTAAATACACGTCAAACACTGTTAGAATACATGTCAAATACTATAGAATACATGTCAAACACTGTTAGAATACATGTCAAACACTGTTAGAATACATGTCAAATACTGTTAGAATACATGTCAAACACTGTTAGAATACATGTCAAATACTGTTAGAATACATGTCAAATACTGTTAGAATACATGTCAAATACTGTTAGAATACATGTCAAATACTGTTAGAATACATGTCAAATACTGTTAGAATACATGTCAAATACTGTTAGAATACATGTCAAATACTGTTAGAAAACATGTCAAATACTGTTAGAATACATGTCAAACACTGTTAAGATAGATGTCAAACACTGTTAGAAAACATGTCAAATACTATAGAATACATATCAAATACTGTTAGATTACATGTCAAATACTGTTAGAATACATGTCAAATACTGTTAGAAAACATGTCAAATACTGTTAGAATACATGTCAAACACTGTTAGAATACATGTCAAACACTGTTAGAATACATGTCAAATACTGTTAGAATACATGTCAAATACTGTTAGATTACATGTCAATCATTGTTAAAATACATGTCAATCATTGTTAGAATACATGTCAAACACTGTTAGATTACATGTCAATCATTGTTAGAATACATGTCAATCATTGTTAGATTACATGTCAATCATTGTTAGAATACATGTCGAATACTATTCAGAGGTTTATGGGATATATTATACACAAGCATTTTAAACGGTATTATATACCCCTCCTTACTTATGTTGGGGGTATAATATTACTCAGTATTATATACCCCTCCTTACTTATGTTGGGGGTATAATATCACTCAGTATTATATACCCCTCCTTACTTATGTTGGGGGTATAATATCACTCAGTATTATATACCCCTCCTTACTTATGTTGGGGGTATAATATCACTCAGTATTATATACCCCTCCTTACTTATGTTGGGGGTATAATATCAATCAGTATTATATACCCTTTCTTACTTATGTTGGGGGTATAATATCACTCAGTATTATATACCCCTCCTTACTTATGTTGGGGTTATAATATCACTCAGTATTATATACCCCTCCTTACTTATGTTGGGGGTATAATATCACTCAGTATTATATACCCCTTCTTACTTATGTTGGGGGTATAATATCACTCAGTATTATATACCCCTCCTTACTTATGTTGGGGGTATAATATCACTCAGTATTATATACCCTTTCTTACTTATGTTGGGGGTATAATATCACTCAGTATTATATACCTCTTCTTACTTATGTTGGGGGTATAATATCACTCAGTATTATATACCCTTTCTTACTTATGTTGGGGGTATAATATCACTCAGTATTATATATACCCCTTCTTACTTAAGTTTGGGGTATAATATCACTCAGTATTATATACAAAATTCTGATTTATATCACTCAGTAATCACCTGATCATTCCTATGCCCTTGCCTTCAGCATCTACCATCTTCAGAACGGTCATGTTCTTGTCAACATTGTAGTTGTACCTGTAGGTGTAAGTGAGACACATTGATTATGATATAATAATGAATTTATACATACTATATATATCATCTTTACAAAATTTACAAAGAAAAAAACATTGAATTTAATGATAAATAGACCTTCAGAATGTTTCTTAAGTTACAAATATGTTGTACCTGAGCAGATATGTGTTACCTGGCTCTTCCCTCTGGAGAGTTTAAGTTAATAATATTTTGTACCTGTGCAGACATTTGTTACCTGGCTGTTTCCTCTAGAGGGTTTCTTAAGTTATTAATATTTTGTACCTGTGCAGATATTTGTTACCTGGCTGTTTCCTCTAGTAGGTTTCTCGAGTTACTAATATTTTGTACCTGTGCAGATATTTGTTACCTGGCTGTTTCCTCTAGTAGGTTTCTCGAGTTACTAATATTTTGTACCTGTGCAGATATTTGTTACCTATCTCTTTAATCTGGAGTTTCTTAAGTTACTAATATTTTGTACCTGTGTAGATATATGTTACCTGGCTCTTTCCTTTGGAGAGTTTAAGTTACTAATATTTTGTACCTGTGCAGACATTTGTTACCTGGCTGTTTCCTCTAGAGGGTTTCTTAAGTTATTAATATTTTGTACCTGTGCAGATATTTGTTACCTGGCTGTTTCCTCTATAGGGTTTCTTAAGTTACTAATATTTTGTACCTGTGCAGATATTTGTTACCTGGCTGTTTCCTCTAGAGGGTTTCTTAAGTTACTAATATTTTGTACCTGTGCAGATATTTGTTACCTGGCTGTTTCCTCTAGAGGGTTTCTTAAGTTATTAATATTTTGTACCTGTGCAGATATTTGTTACCTGGCTCTTTCCTCTGGTGGATTTCTGACATAAGCGGCTGGACTCCTGTTGATGTTGCTGTCCAGTAGTTCCCCAGTGTTGATGTAGATATTGCCTGGCTTCCTGGCCATATGTGCATTATCTACACTCTAAAATACAAGTTTTTAATTAATTTATTAATTTTCATTTAATTCATGTGTGGGAAATATTCTTTCAGGTGTTAGAAAACCCCTTAATTTTTATTCTTCTGGGCTAGACATCATAACTCAGAGTTTTCTGAGTCCCTATGATTATCTCTCAATCATAAACATACAAGATATACTATAACAAATACATTATGTACTTTATATATCCTATATCATTACCTTGTGTGTTTCAGTAATCTTACCTTTACAATTCCATCAACATATGCCTGAAGTGTTTCATTGACAAATCCAAGGGAGGTAATATCGTAGAGTAGGTACTGATGGAACCCTCCAGGCCCAGAGTGAGTGTGTGTCCCACTGATACAGATATTCCTTTCTGTATAAAGCTTTCCATACTTTGCTTTCAATTTTCTGACGACCTGAATAAATGAGTACAGTCAATACTATTCCAGATGTGTTGTACAAATACAGGTAAAATAACACAGGTGCAAAGCTGCACTTATACAGGCAAAATGATATAACACAGGTGCAATGTTAATATATAAATACAGGTGTGACATTACTATATAGTGTTAAAATTATTCTACATATATATAACAGAATACAACTGCACATCATGTGATATACACAAGATAAAAATATTTTACTTTAGTTTAATCTCAAGTTACCTCCAATTTCAGATCCTGTGACTGCATGCATGAATCGGTACTAATGAACACTACTGGGGAACTAGAACTCTTCTCAGACACGATGAACGCTCTCGAATACTGTCTCAGGTGTAGTCCACTGGATATTTGTGCAGGGTTAGCATATCCCATCTGTTCAAATTGTCATAATATTTATATCACATTAGCATAAAACAAAACCCTTCCGTTAAATTGTCATAATATTTATATCACACTATATTAGCATAGAACAAATTCCCTTCCGTAAAATTGTCATAATAATTACGTCACATATATATTACTGTAGAACAAATTCCCTTCTGTAAAATTGTCATATTTATATCACACTATATTAGCATAGAACAAATCTCTTCTGTAAAATCCTTACAATGCATAATATAAAGTTAGAAATTCTGAGGTGTAAAAACACCATTACAATATCATAAGCCATGAAAGTCAGGTGTGTACTTGAAAATTTGATGCTAATGATACTCTGTCCTGATGCTATGAGAATGCATTGCGTAAATACATGTACATACCAATAATTTTACAAGGCATTTTCCTTAACAGTGAAACCAAGAGACAACATACAAGATGTGTGGAGTATGTATGGCAGATTATCTTACAAGATTTACGAGGAGAATTATAACTGATTTGGCAATTATAATTTTTTTTTATGATTATCCTGATGTCTTTCCAGTTTTTGTGGTGCTTTATCTTCCCATCAGGACATTCAGTATAGGAAGAGATGAGTAGTAACAATTGTATGTTGGTAACAACCATCATGATCTCCTCATTAACCCAGGTTACACCAGCCTAGATACTAGGAAATGTATAGGACCTTATCAGCCCATGACCTCAATGTTTGTTTTTATCCTAATGTGTTTGTATACTGTTGACAAATGTTGAGAAACATATCAAGTATACAATTAAACAGCTACTGTTGCTCCACAACTGGGTTTGTCATACCATCACAGTCATATAAAAGATAAGCACTTTGCGGTCACCTGCAAGTGACCTGACCCCATATATATCTAATGTACATGTCCCTTTAACAAAGACAGATGAGTCCATGAACATCAAAGATTCTTCCACTCGGCATATCTTACTACAATTAAATTGGTTACTTTATTTTTTATCTAACTTTATGCAATTTCAAAATTAATTCAATATGGCATGTGATATCTAAAGAGAAACCCTTCTGTCGACAACATCATAAAGGTTCTAGGTTCAAATTACTGTCACAAGTACAAAGCTGTGGACTTTTTGAGTAAAACATTGAAGCTGGCCAAGCCTATTCAAACTGTCTGCCAAATGCTGACAAGTTCACCTACAGTATGTAATAATGCAATCAATGTGAGAATGGAACATCTGTGCCTATTGTACTTTACATACACCTACACAACACCAGCTAAAAATGATTCGGCATGGGTTTTTTTTCCAGATAACACTATCTCAGACCTCATGGTTACCTTAACAATAATGGAATAAAAATGGTATTTCCACATCATACCTGCGTATGTGATTCACTTAGACATACAACGAGCCACATGTATACATTTCTTTGAAGCATTCATCTAGAATTCTTACAGACTACATGATTTATATAAATATCTTTAATTCAGATTCATCACATCATTAGACAAAGTAGGGAAATTTAATTATGGAGAGTGAAGTATAAGGCCTGTCATAACATACAGGGTTACAATTTAAATTTTTGTCTGTCCAAACCTGTACAGTAGTAACCGGTTCAAAGTATATCTGCAAATTAGCCGAAATATTTTGATTTAAAATCCAACAGGCACCATGATGCAGAGTATTATTTGAAAAGAAAAATGTATACCTACATTAGGTAGAGACTGTTTTGTTTTTAAATTATTGTACATGTTCATTGTGCCAATACATTATAGATCTCTAGCAAAAATACCAGGTTTCATGTTTTTCATTAAGCACAACTGTCATACTACAACATCCTTCAAGGGTAGTGTTCATTGAAAACTTTTTTTTATTAAAACAAAGTTAAGAACCACAAATGATATAAAATATTTTTGTGACACAAGGCCTAAGCTTATCACAGCATAACCTTCTTCATTACACAGTGGCATTACCAAATTAACACATTGAGCTTCTTCCTAAACACATTGAGCTTCTTCCTAAACACATTGAGCTTCTTCCTTAACACATTGAGCTTCTTCCTAAACACATTGAGCTTCTTCCTTAACACATTGAGTTCTTCCTTAACACATTGAGCTTCTTCCTAAACACATTGAGCTTCTTCCTAAACACATTGAGCTTCTTCCTAAACACATTGAGCTTCTTCCTTAACACATTGAGCTTCTTCCTTAACACATTGAGCTTCTTCCTAAACACATTGAGCTTCTTCCTAAACACATTGAGCTTCTTCCTAAACACATTGAGCTTCTTCCTAAACACAATGAGCTTCTTCCTAAACACATTGAGTTCTTTCTTAACACATTGAGCTTCTTCCTTAACACATTGAGCTTCTTCCTAAACACAATGAGCTTCTTCCTTAACACATTGGGATTCTTCCTATAAGAGACGAATCTCCAAAATTGCTGTCTCTGAACTTGGGGCGCATGTACGAAAGAAAATGAAAGCTTACAGTTATACAATGAATATATTACGTAATTGGGGTGGTGTGGGAGAAGGTATTCCGCGTCTCACTGCATGACTGTTCTAAATGAATGAGAAAATGCTTATGTAATTTCATAAGCCCATGTCTTTAATATCATATAACAACAATGTTTGGTTCAAGCTTCTATTGACAGAACCGGTCTGCGTAGCTACACCCGTAGGTTGACAGGGCTGTATAAAACAATAAGAAATACGGGTATATTACCATATTAATTCCGGCTGCTGGTCCGGTAATATCTGCAATACCTGCTCCAATCACGTAGTTTGTTTCTTTTGTCTGACATGCCGACAAAACGATGGACACAGCCAGAATCACGAGACGACATATTGTAGCTGCCATGATTCACAGCCCTACAACCGAAACTGAAAGGTCGGTTGGACAGGAAGCCGGAGAACTTGCATTTGTGTTGCTCGAACGACTTAATCAGCCTGTTTAGTAGATAAAGCTTCTGGACAAGTTTGATCACCATATATTTAAAATGATAGTAATTATGTTTCTATAGGACAATTCAAATATTAAAGTAGACATTGAAAGTAGATATCGATATATTTAAGATAACAGAAATCGAGATGTCATTGTAGTTAACCACTTTAACATTGGCGAGCATACATTTATGAAATTAGTACGATTAAATCAATTCGTTTCAAATAGTCAAAAAAAATGTTTGTGATTTTTTTCTTATTTGATTTTCTTATTTTTTTTTGGGGGGGGGGGAAATCTTGTTTTCTTTCTTTCTTTTCTTTATTTTATTCTCACTAAAATGTTTCATTTGGGAAATTTGCTAAAAACAACCTTATAACCCCAGTTTGCAAAACCAAGTTCTGTGAATCAATAAGAGTTGACCGTCATTTGTTACGTAGATCAGTATTGTGTTTTTGATATTAACGTTGGCTTTAATATTTCCTAACCCGGCGGTTCAGGAACGTCAGGTGCTGTTGATATTAACGGTGGTTTTAACATTACCTAACCCGGCGGTTCAGGAACGTCAGGCGCTCTTGATATTAACGATGGTTTTAATATTATCTAATCCGGCGGTTCAGGAACGTCAGGTGCTGTTGATAATAACGGTGGTTTTAACATCACCTAACCCGGCGGTTCAGGAACGTCAGGTGCTCTTGATATTAACGGTGGTTTTAACATTATCTAATCCGGCGGTTCAGGAGCGTCAGGCGCTCTCTTGATATTAACGGTGGTTTTAATATTACCTGACCCGACGGTTCTGGAACATCAGGTGCTCTTTTTACGAGTTAGTCCGAATTCCAAGACGGTCGCTGTTCTCTAAAAAAACTATTTAAAATTATACGGACTAGACGTTAAAGTTCAACTTCTGTCGTTAAATTTTAATTGCTGGGATTGCCGTAGAAGTTTGTTTGTTTCTCCCCTTCCTCCTCCTCCTCTTTACATTTTTTCAATCTGTAGTTTTTGCTGCAAATTGATATTCTTTGAAACGTTGTATACGAGGAGAGTGGAGTGAAAAACTAAACTAATTTGGCTGTAATATAAATATATGTACATGTATTTTTGTTGGTCCAAAATCCAAGAGAGTCACTATAGCCTCACAAGCTTCCATCTGGGAAAAAATCTTAAAACTCTTCCCCAGGTCCACTGGTCAATGTCTTTGATCTGAAAATTCGTAGAGATGGTGTCACTTTTTGACTTTGTCAAACTGAACTCGATTTGGCGGTTATTATGGCCAGTTCGTAAAGTGATTATACCATTACGGTTTTCTGGCCATTCCACCGATGAGATTTAGTTAAAACTTACCTATAATGATATCAGCAAAATGCAAGATGGCCGCCATACATGGTCGTAATTAATAACCCATATTAAACTCCTCCATTAACACCACTGACAATGAGTTGTCAGCTGAAATGTTCAGGAAAGCAAGTCAAGAAAGTATAGATGTTTTAAATGATTTGTTACTTAGAACAGATTCCGAATACACTATCATTCTGACGTTATATCAACATTCAGTTTCCACTCCAGCCCGATATATAAAGTCGATAGAACGCCACAATGATTCGGGCCACATCTAATTATTTACTACTATGAACCACTGTTTTTACACGATATAATTATGACCATAACACCATTTCGCGACTATTCACTACTTAAATACATTTGTTATAATAAAATGTTATATTTATATGTTTAAGGTTCGACCTTTTTGTTGGTTGGTTGGTTGTTTTACAGAGTTCTTAAAACATCAAAGTAACAGTCACAATAAGATTGTTGACACTGCGAAAGTTTTCATTTGATTAAATGGCACTTTAGTTCAGGAACACAGAAGTACTATAGAGTGACTGTTGGTATTAAACGTGTATACACGCGGAGGTAAAATGTACCACAACACGTGTAACCATATATACTCAACAAAAAAAGAAAGGTTAACATGTTTCCTTGGCGAATACCTGTAAATGAGTGAAATAAAAATGACGTTTGTGCAATATTAGAAAATGGTTATGTTTTACATTACAAAATCCAAGGGGGTTACCAAAATCATTCAAGCGTGAAAGTCTGTATTAGCGAAAGAGCTGCACGAGGTTTTCTGCGACTAACTTGTATCTTCGCTTGAATTTCATAAAACTTCAAACTGACAACTGTTCCTTAGGTCCTTAGGACTTAGAAATCACCGAATCTTGCTATCTATCAACTTTATCATTATGCCCCGGCTGTCACAAGTACAGAGAGAAAGGGCTGTAGGCATGATCCAGGCTGTGGAGTCTCGCCATCGAGTTGCACGGCATTTTGGTTGCAGTGTTAAGACAATTTGCCAGTTGGTAAGTTGTTTAAACCAAACTGGGTCAACATCCCATCGTCCCCGAAGCGGCCGACCCCGTAAAACGACCGCCAGGGATGACCGTCGTATACGATTGGTACACTTGCGCAATCGATTCGTAACCGCAGTAGAGACTACAAGGACATTGTTTGGGCGTCGCGTGTCTCCCTAAACAGTCGGCAACAGGTTGAGGGCCTACCAATTGAAAGCGCGGCGTCCCTACACTGGACCCAATTTGTTGCGACGTCACCGTAATAATCGGCGTAACTGGACCTGTGTTCACCGTCGTTGGGCCTTACGGCAATGGAACAATGTTCTGTTTTCAGATGAGTCCAGGTTTTGTCTGCAACACGGTGACGGAAGGCGCAGAGTGTGGAGGCGACGCAGAACGGGACCGCTTTGGCGGCGGAAGTGTAATGGTTTGGGGTGGTATTTGTGGGGGACTCGTACCAGGCTTGTTGTGTTAAATGGCAATTTAACCGGCATTCGATATCGGGACGAAATTCTAAGACCAGTGGTTCTGCCATTCTTAAGACGCCATGGCGTGGCGCCATTTTTCAACAGGATAACGCACCAGCGCACACCAGTCGCGTCAGCAGAACTTTCTTGTAGCAGAATAACGTACAGGTGTTAGATTGGCCATCTAAATCACCTGATTTGTCACCAATTGAGCATGTCTGGGACGTTCTTGGGCGACGCGTGAGAGAACGTCAAAATCAGCCGTCAAACTTGCAGGAGCTGGCCCAAGCCCTGATCGCTGAATGGAACAACATCTCTCTTCGAATTATCCGCCGGTTTACGAGTTCCATGCGACGACGCTGCAATGCTGTTTACTTCGCAAACGGTGGCCATACCCGTTTCTAATGGTGTTACCTTTGAAATTGACCCCAACGTCCTTTACGGTCGAATAAAATCAACTGAACGCAAAGTTTTATAATGAACCATGACTGCAGTTTTATCAGAATTGATCAATTACTTTATTCGTACATGATTTGTAAAGATTTATGAAGGGGTTTATTAACTAATCACAGAATAAAGTAGTGTTACCTTTCTTTTTTTGTTTAGTATATATCAATATGCATACCCACGCGTTTTCTGTGGACATAACATAGGGGCGTTCTTTTGGAACAACACACATTTACTCATTTTATAATATTTAATATTTTCTCCTAACTGCCTAGAAGTGATGCCTAATATGTGCCATGGATTGTTTGTCCCTTTTGCAGATAATCTACCATCAGAATATCAACTCGCTCCTTCAGACTTTCATCTATTTCCGAAATTGAAAAAGGTCATTTGCGGTACCCATTTTCGGTCAGATGACGTCATACACTGTACATGCAGCGGAGGACTTTGTGAACGGTCAAGAAAAGGACTTCTTTAAAGTGGCATTGAGACCCTACAACATCAATGGTAAGAGTGTATAGATAGTGAAGGGAATTATGTTGAAAAATAATGCGTAATGCAATATGTCCCTCAGATATGAGGATCGTAACTTATCAATCAGCCCTGTATTAATGGCGGATGATAGGACAGCTGTATGATGCAGTTTCATTCCTTGTTTGGCTCAGCTGTATCTTACTCTAAATGTGTATATAAAGGTGTTATTCACTCGTGTCTTTTGTACCAGCTTTGGAGAAATATGGTATATATTTCCTGTACAGTATATGTGTCCTAGCAGGAGGTCATACGGGAAGAGACCAGGAATTCCCAAGGTCGGAGTTTATATGTAAGGTAGGCGTACCAATCAGCATCCACAGCTACTTAAGTTGCCCAATATTTATAACATGAACGATAATCTTATTCATTTGAAAATCTTTTATTCAACCATACATGTCAAGACATGTTGACAAGAACCATTATGCTGTACAAACAACAGATCGTATTTATACCTACACTAGAACAGACATACACAGTTGTTGAAACTAACAGATAATGTTCCAGCTTGTAGTAAGACAATCCTTCTAATTACACATCTATACCAGCCGGATATAACACTTAGTGTTTCTAGTTAACAATATAACACACAGAGTCACAAAGATTTAATAACAGACATTATGTGTAGTTATACCTGACAAGGTGTGTGGTTATAACTGACAAGGTGTGTGGTTATAACTGACAAGGTGTGTAGTTATCACTGACAAGGTGTGTAGTTATAACGGACAAGGTGTGCGGTTATAACTGACAAACTCTGTAGTTATAACTGACAAGGTATGCGGTTATAACTGACAAGATGTACAGTCATAGTTATAACTGACAAGGTGTGTGGTTATAACTGACAAGGTGTGCAGTTATAGTTATAACTGACAAGGTGTGTAATTATAACTGACAAGGTGTGCAGTTATTACTGGCAAGGTGTTTTGTTATAACTGAAAAACTCTGTAGTTGTAACTGACAAGGTGTGCAGTTATAACTGACAAGGTGTGTGGTTACAGCTGACAAGGTGTGTAGTGTGTTGTAAACACACCTAATACAAGCAGAAAATGTATGTATTTAAATGTTTGTGACTGGTATAACAGACAAGGATTAATTACAAAGATATGATAATAGCTGGTAATGAAGAACAACAGTTATAGGATTCTCTGTGCATAGTGTTAACAACTAGTGACACATACTAGGAGTGAACTACTTGTAAGACAGTAAACATACACACAAATTGTTATACAAGTAGACACATAAAACTTGTAATACAAGTAAACATATCATACATACAACTCCTAATTCAAGTAAGCATGGAATATATAGACCTGCTGTAACACAAGACAACAATAACTTAGTAAAAGCTTGTATCGTAAGTCATTTCATTATATACATAACTTGTATTAGAAGTAAATGTGCAGATATACAATTTGTATTACAAGTAAGCTGGTGTGTAACATACACAATAGACTGAATTGCAAATAGTCACATGGTCAATTGCATTTATAATCCAAGTTTATGATATATGATATGAAAATTTTACACAAAGTTAATTTTCAGACTGTTTTGTTTTATTGGCCTTACTTCAAAACATTATCTGTAACATTATGTTTAAGAATCAGAAAACTTTAACCTGAACGGGTGCTGATTCAGCATTACATAGACAAAGTGATGATCTTTCTTACCTACAGAACACTGAAATATGGAAGCAATGTTGTAATGAATTCAGTGGAACTTTTACATCTTAGACACAAATATCATGAAACAAGAATTACAATGATTTTACATGCATATCCCTAGTTTTGCCTTATCAAACAATTATATACCTTAATTCTTAATCTATCAAATAAGACATCTACATCAATAACCTTTTGGCATATCCATTCTTGTGATCACTACAGTATGTAGGAAAACTTTGGTAAGATTCACAACTGATAATTTCCGTAACATTTCTTCATAAAACAACAATTATATGGTTTACTAAAATCTATTTTGGTGTACATTTTAAAAATCCATACCATGCCAAAAACATGTTTCAATAGTTACATTTTCTTTCCTTTTCCAAGAAATTCTGTTGATATATTAACTGAAATGTTTTTTCCCCAATGCTTTTGATTATTGTAACTATATACTGTTTATCAATATTCCAGTCCTCATCAAAACTTCTCCTTACTCATTTGTCAAAAAAGTGGTTAATTGACTGTCTTGTGTTTTACCACAAAATCTGAGTTTCCAATTTCCAATGTAAAAATGAAATTTAGAAACCAACAAATAAGCAGTTTTTTTTAGAACAAATCTGAGAGAAAGAGATAAGCCATGAAGGGAGATAATCTGACAAGAGGAACAGAGCTTAAAGATCCACTGCTGGTTAGCCCTTTATAATTACCAATGTAATATTGCACTGCACAGCATAATAAAAACTTCTTCTTTGCTTTATCATTACAAATCTTTTTTCGGATAAAAAATACTGAAAAGATATGTTATAGATATATTGTGAAAAAGCAATAAGCAATCAAATGACAAAAGTCAACAATAATTCAACATATATTAAATACATGCTATATGTAAACAATGTATGTCACCAAATTCCCACAGGTAATTGCAAAGTTAACCTTAATGAAAATGACAGTAACTTCTAAAAAAAAGTGCTGTTAATGATTTTTCAGTAAAACTTTGTCCTCAAGATTTTCTTTTTGAAGGAACAGTTGTTTTTTTTCATATACAATGTAGTATGGATTTCAAGGTGTCAATTTCTTCCAGTATAATCATATATAACATATTCTGGATTTCATATTTAAGGACCATGTCTTATGTTCTTAACAGTCAGACCCTGAACATAGATTTTAACAGATTTTAGTGAGACAAATATCTCAGCCTTTATAATGTATGTCTGAAATTGTATTCTGCTCCAAGTATTTTTGAAGAAGTTTCATTAACAATATCATATTAAGTCCAATTTATATAATACGTCTACAAATCAATGAATAAAAGCAGCACTTCCATCAGTGATCACAAAAAAACACTTTGGCTTATGGGACAGCATAGTGGCACAAGTCTAACACACATCATCCAACACTCATACATGGTTATAAGTACACAGACAGTAACACTGATGTTACTGACTGATTATGGAATAAGCACACTAACACCAAGACCGGGCGATGCTGATCAACAGCTAAATCTGTAAGTGAACCAGACTTCAATGTCAACACAACAACCTCAAAACAAGTGACATTGGTCAAGTACAGAATGATCAGTACAGAAAGAAGGTGTAACATAAGTAAAACTGCAAAAAAGCAGAACTGGAAATTCTTACAGAATTCACAGAGTCATTAATGAAAGTATTATCTGTTCTACACACAAACTAGGATACAATAGATATGATTTCTAAATATCAAAGTCAAACAGTGAAGGTAAGACCCATACAAACCAGAATGTTAATGTCTTGTATACCAATTAGTGTGGCTATTTCAGAGTATTAAATATTATGAGCAGACAATAGACAACTCTTTGACAGAAATATGTTTTTACACAAACTTAACAAAATGAAAAATCTACTTTGAAATATGGACATAAATTATGATATAAAATGTAAATATATGTATATAACAGTTTAACATTAAAATACTATAAAAGAAATCAAACTGATAGCATTCTAATCTACAGAAGACAGCAACGCCATACCCTTACACTCACCCAATTAGGAATATCTTTATATTTACATAGCACAAATTAAATACATTGAAGAAATGGAATGATTCACTGTCAAATAAAATAAATTGCGGAAAAAAAAGGAATATCACATGAAAAACAATAAAAACTGGTACAGTCCTACCAATCAACAAGCTAGCCTCACCGTGTGTTTCTGGGAACAAGGTGGTGGTTTGAAATGCTTTACCGGTACATACACACACATTCTACAGCCCTCATTAAAATTGGAATTAAGGAGGTCATTTCCATCACTAACACTTGGAGGCAAATCACATCATTGAGAATAGCTCTTAGAGGTAAGTCACATCTCTCAGACACTGAGGCTAGATGTTTGAGGCAAGTCATATCACTAACAAAAGCTCTTTGAGGTCCGTCCCATCACTGAAGCTAGCACTAGCTACAGGTTAGTCCCATCATCGATTACTGAAGTGATGAGCATTTAGAGGTCTGTGCCATCACTGGACTTAACTCTCAGAGGTCAGTCCCATCACTGAGGCTGGTTCTCAGAGGTCAGTTCTGTCACCAAGGCTAGCTCTCAGAGACCAGTCCTGTCACCAAGGCTAGCAGCCCTCAGAGGTCAGTCCCATCACTGAGGCTGAATCTCCGAGGTCAGTTCCATCACTGAGGCTGGCTCCCCGAGGTTAGTCCTGTCACCAAGGCTAGCCCTCAGAGGTCAGTCATGTCCCTGAGGCTAGCTCCCAGAGGTCAGTCCTGTCACTGAGACTGGCTCTCAGAGACCAGTCCTGTCACCAAGGCTAGCCCTAAGAGGTCAGTCCCATCACTGAGGCTGGCTCTCAGAGGTTAGTCCTGTCATCAAGGCCAGCTCTCAGAGACCATTCCTGTCACCAAGGCTAGCACTCAAAGGCCAGTCCTGTCGCCAAGGCTAGCTCTCAGAGGTCAGTCCTATCACTAAAACTAGCCCGCAGATGTCAGTCCCATCACTGAGGCTGGCTCTCCGAGGTTAGTCCTGTCACCAAGGCTAGCCCTTAGAGGTCAGTCCTGTCACCAAGGCTAACTCTCAGAGGTCAGTCCCATCACTGAGGCTGGCTCTCAGAGGTTAGTCCTGTCATCAAGGCCAGCTCTCAGAGACCATTCCTGTCACCAAGGCTAGCTCTCAAAGGCCAATACTGTCACCAAGGCTAGCACTCAAAGGCCAGTCCTGTCGCCAAGGCTAGCTCTCAGAGGTCAGTCCTATCACTAAAACTAGCCCGCAGATGTCAGTCCCATCACTGAGGCTGGCTCTCCAAGGTTAGTCCTGTCACCAAGGCTAGCCCTTAGAGGTCAGTCCTGTCACCAAGGCTAGCTCTCAGAGGTCAGTCCCATCACTGAGACTGGCTCTCAGAGGTCAGTCCTGTCACTAAGGCTAGCCCTCAGAGGTCAGTCTTGTCACCAAGGCTAGCTCTCCGAGGTTAGTCCTGTCACCAAGACTAGCTCTCAGAGGTTAGTCCTGTCACCAGGCTAGCTCTCAGAGACCAGTCCTTTCACCAAGGCTAGCTCTCAAAGGCCAGTCCTGTCACTGAAGCTAGCTCAATACTTGACTTACAATATAACCAACATATCTTTTAAGCATGGTGAATATGCCTATATCTACAGGTGGGTATAACATTTGCTCTAGTAATAATCTGACTATATAACAGTAATCAGACCAATGTCTTCTCAGCTTAAACAACAATTTATAAGGTTAAATACTTCCACTGGATAAATCCTCTCTGATTTTAAGGAATATTAAACATGTGACATGTTTCACCTGATACAATAGCATAGAAACTTCATTTTAAGTAAAGCTACAAACTCCAGAGATCTATCAAATTGATGAATATATAGTATTGACAAGTCTTAGCTAATCACAACACAGAAGAGAATCAAAGATGATACTAGTACAATATATGGATTTCCTACATATCTTTGTGCCTTTTTCCCATCAAGGAAAATCTATCATCAGTGAGATCGGTTATTCCTGGTGCTGAACACACTGAGGCCAACTCAAACAGCTGTCAAACCATGTCAATCCTTTTTAAAGAATTTTACATACCAATTCCTTCAATAATCACACACCTCACCTCCTTCAGTTACTTGCTAGCCAAAATATATTTAGTAATCTTCCTTTAATCAGACCCCATCAGCATCTGAAAGACTGCTAAAAAAGAACATTAACAGGCTTCCAACAGTCTAGTTCCTTAGTTCCATTAAGTACCTAGACTTACTAAAATTCAGCCATCTATCAGGACTCCAGAAAGCATTGTTTCCTTAATTTTTCTTCAACGCCCTTAACAGTCAGTAGCAGTGACATATCACACCAGCTTCATATTTCAAATTTTAACCACCCAAAACTGAATCTAATTCTTTAATACTTATTCAACAGTAAATATATAGGCATTGAATATTTATAAATGAGTTTGTAGTTGATAAAGCCAAAATGACCTTCAAGTGACCCAGACATACCATGATCTGATATCTCAGCTACATATACATATCCAAACCTCATCCTACACTTGACAACAGCCTAATACAACTCTCTAACAGTGACCATGGTAACACTGGTGGATCCTCCTTTTGATTCTTGTTCCCCCACAACTGAAAAGGGGCAATTCATATGCTCTTCCCTAGTAGGTTGGTGGCTGGAAGTCGGGAGCCTCCTTCTGACCACTGAATGGGGGCTGCTGATATGGGTCTCCAGTATCACTGCCAGGGAATGAAGAATACGGAGAAGATGCATTTTGTTCCGTTTCATATCCTTGAGTGAACGTTTCCTGCGAGCCTTCCCGATAGCGCCTCACAGCAAAGAAGGTGAGGCCTCCCTGAAAACACACACAGAGGTCACTTTGATTAACTCCAGTCAAACTCCATATCAAAGATTAACAAAGAGACAGCCATAACCTTACCCCTACAATCACAACGTAACTCACACAATACTTACCCAGGATATAATGGAGAAGAAGGAAAAAGCTATGGCTGCTTGTACATGATCGCGGCCATGACCGTGAGGGGCACGATAGACGCTGTTGTCAGGAGAATGATTCCATGCATCCGTCAAGTAGCAGAAGCCAACAAACCACAGGAATGTCCACAATGCTATAATGTATCAGGAAATGATGAGAGTAAACTGGGGTAAAGATGATGGTCTATAACACATATGTGTATATGTAATAGAATGAGAAAATATCACCGAATCAGGAGAATTATAATGTTACATTATTGAGGACAAACCCAGTAATGATATAGATCATGGTCTACCATGCTGGGGTAGATATACACATAATAATTATAATGTTACACTATTGAGAACTGGCCCAGTAATGATATAGATCATGGTCTACCATGCTGGGGTAGATATACACATAATAATTATGTTACACTATTGAGAGCAGTAATGATATAGATCATGGTCTACCATGCTGGGGTAGATATACACATAATAATTATAATGTTACACTATTGAGAACTGGCCCAGTAATGATATAGATCATGGTCTACCATGCTGGGGTAGATATACACATAATAATTATAATGTTACACTATTGAGAGCAGTAATGATATAGATCATGGTCTACCATGCTGGGGTAGATATACACATAAATAATTATAATGTTACACTATTGAGAACTGGCCCAGTAATGATATAGATCATGGTCTACCATGCTGGGGTAGATATACACATAATAATTATAATGTTACACTATTGAGAGCAGTAATGATATAGATCATGGTCTACCATACTGGGGTAGATATACACATAAATAATACAGTACTATGATCATACAATGTTATTCATGGCCTACATGTACAAAACCACATATATTAAAGTAACAAGCCATGATGGCCAACACATTACAACAGACACAAGGTCAAGGGGTTGGCTTTTTAACCTAGCATGAAACTTTCCTGTTATTGAACATCACTATATGTGTAGATGTTGGCAAGTAAACTACCAGACATGGGTGATTGCTAGATCTAGAAAGTTACAATTTCCAGTTATAGTTGTACAAAATTTCTGATTCCAAAACAAATTACAACAATAACTTAATGTTCAGGTCAAGATTTTATCAACTTTGAACTACAATATATGTAAGTCACTTGTGTAAATTGATTCAGGTGATTTGCATATGACATTTTTTGAGGTTTGGTTCCATGGTAAAGTCATGGTGTAGTGTTTACAGAAGGAAGGTAGGATGTACTGATTAATTATCTACTCCAAGGAATAATTGGGTTTCAGAGAAAAGGTTGGTTTTGAAGAATTAATTGCTAGGTTTGGTGAAGAGATGATAATTATAGGTTTAACAGGAACACACACACACAGATACAAAAAGTCAGTTCACAACAGTACTTTACTATAATATATGAATTGTGTGAGACAACCTAACAGTGTACTGATGAGGTTGCTAGCTCTCACAAGACACACTGATAACATAAGCTTTTATAAGCTGCAAGATGGCAATCAATACTAGGCCTGTAGCTAAAAAAATCACACACACACACACACACATTATGCAGTATCAAAGCATCACCTGACTTGTGCTGTACACACGTTTTTCCTACTGTAATTACTGGTATCTTATCAGCATCATTTATATCATGATAACTTTGATATAACAGGTCAGAGTTATAGTGACAGGCAACATTTTTTACACAATTAAAACAAATCAGTGTCCCAGATACAGGGAGTTAACAGATGCGTTATCTTTTAAATAATGGACAAAACTAGCTTGAATTCTAACTTCTCATATCATTTTACTTTACATACTCCTGACGATTCCTGTTTAAAAGAATAGCATTATACAGATATTCAAATGTTTGCTGTAAATTAATATAGAAAGAACCTGTACAAGTAAAATAAACCATCTTGGTATTCTTTTAAGAGATTTTGGAAGATATTCAGGATTTTGCCATATCAGTATGGTGTATTTTGAAAACACATCATGTGTTGTTAGTTAATACTATTAAATGTTTTTATCATTCACGCTGTTTCTTCATTTGGATGCATTATCAAACAAAATGAAAGAAGAATACACCGCATGTAGAAAGCAATACCACTGTAACATGAAGAAAGATGATGCATACATACACAAAATGTATCAATTTTAAATTCATATCCTTTTATATATACCCCTCAATATCTCCATACGTTTTTTTTCATTTTGACTCTACCCTTAAAAAGTATCAGTATTTGATGAAGTTGCAGAAGCTTAATTATAAAAAAGTTGTCATGTGTAACCTTTGACCTTAAAAGAGGGTCTGGATATTTACATTTACTAGAAGATCATTCTGTGAGTTACAGTCCCTCACCGAATGTAAGATTATACACCAAGCATACTTTTTCTTAGATGTAGGTCAAACGTTAAAATGAAGGTCAGGGTGACCCTGGGTACTTACTTTTGAAACATCACATTGTCTCATCAATTATTATTATCATTATTACATTCTTAACGGCCTGTCAACACATAAAAGGTCATTAAGGCCATCAAACGGTAAATGTCTCATCAAGGTTAACTCATACCCTAAGTATTATGTTCCTATGACTCATAGTGTAAGAGATCAAGTCTGGACAAAATTTTTCTTCAATGTAGGTCAAAGGTCACAATCCAGGTCTGAGTAACCAACTTTTGATATACACAACTCTCTGTCTCACCAAGGTGAACAATCCATACCCTAAGTTTGAAGTTTTATCTGACAAGTATGTTAGTAGTGTAAAACTGGATGTTATGTTACAATAGAGTAAATATGGATTACTACCCACCAAACATAATGGCATGGGAATAAAAATCAGCAGTTATTATATAATGAGACGATTAAAATAAAATAACCATGCACCATATAAATTTTCAATATGAATTAAAACTACAGCTGTACATACCTGATACACACATATCAGCTATAACCACATATTTTCTGTATTGCACACTGCTGATGTTTTCAAACAGGGCATCCACCACAAGAAATCCAATACAAATTAGGAATGCTAAAACTCCAATTCCTACACCATAGTTACAGGCATTGGCGTCATCTCGCATCTGACAATGACCGTCATACCAGCCTTCTGCCGAGATACACCCAAACACAACCATAGCCCATACCTGTAACATAACGCAATACGTAAGTGTGTGAAATTTCAAGTGTACATTCATTTAACTTCTACAGTTCAAACATAAAGCATGACATTAACATATACTGTTAGCCATGGTTAAGTTCCATGATATAAAATATAAAAGCATATCTCTTTAGACTTGGATTTTGGCATTAGCCATCTATAAATATACCAGACTTTCCTGGATCTAGCTAGGGCCATCTATTGTTCAGAGTTGGTGATATGAGAATAATGTTGTTTACGTAATGCATCCTCGTGTTTCACTAACCAACTAAACTTTTACTGTTGATGATTATTCCCAAGATATATACAAAGTAATAATAATCCAAAACTGATTAGATTAGTATAAATTACATAATTATGACTAGAGTACATGGACCTCATACTTGCAGAAACTTAAGTGTAAATTTGCCATAACTTGGTTTCGGATTTTTATTAAGATGAATTCACAAATTAACAAAATGACTGAATGGTCTAGCTTTCTTATCATGATCTTAGAGTATACTGATATATACTCTACAAACCCTCCTTATCTACATAAAAACTTGAATTTTACTATAGAAATTTGAAGAAAAGAATCTGTTAAACATACTTTCCTTTGTACTATTGCAATTTTTAAATCAAATTTTACATAAACCAAAAAAACGAGTGTTGGGGAAGTAAGGAATTAAACTAATTGTAGTGGGATGGGGGTTGGAGGAATGAAACTGATTGGAGTCGGGTGGGGGCTGTAGGACTGAAACTGATTGGAGTGGGTGGGGCTGGAGGAATGAAACTGATTGGAGTGGGATGGGGGCTGGAGGAATGAAACTGATTGGAGTGGGGTTGGACTGGAGGAATGAAACTGATTGGAGTGGGGTGGGGCTGGAGGAATGAAACTGATTGGAGTGGGATGGGGGCTGGAGGACTGAAACTGATTGGAGTGGGTGGGGCTGGAGGTATGAAACTGATTGGAGTGGGATGGGGACTGGAGGAATGAAACTGATTAGAGTGGGGTGGGGGCTGGAGGACTGAAACTGATTGGAGTCGGGTGGGGCTGGAGGTATGAAACTGATTGGAGTGGGATGGGAGCTGGAGGACTGAAACTGATTGGAGTAGGGTTGGACTGGAGGTATGAAACTGATTGGAGTGGGGTGGGGCTGGAGGAATGAAACTGATTGGAGTCGGGTGGGGCTGGAGGTATGAAACTGATTGGAGTGGGATGGGGGCTGGAGGTATGAAACTGATTGGAGTGGGGTGGGGGCTGGAGGTATGAAACTGATTGGAGTGGGGTGGGGGCTGGAGGACTGAAACTGATTGGAGTGGGATGGGGCTGGAGGTATGAAACTGATTGGAGTGGGATGGGGGCTGGAGGAATGAAACTGATTGGAGTGGGGTGGGGCTGGAGGAATGAAACTGATTGGAGTGGGATGGGGGCTGGAAGAATGAAACTGATTGGAGTGGGTGGGGCTGGAGGTATGAAACTGATTGGAGTGGGTGGGGCTGGAGGTATGAAACTGATTGGAGTGGGGTGGGGCTGGAGGAATGAAACTGATTGGAGTGGGTGGGACTGGAGGTATGAAACTATTTGGAGTGGGGGTGGGGGCTAGAGGCTGGAGGAATGAAACTGATTGGAGTGGGGTGGGGGGGCTGGAGGAATGAAACCGATTGGAGTGGGGTGGGGGCTGGAGGAATGAAACTGATTGGAGTGGGATGGGGGCTGGAGGAATGACACTGATTGGAGTGGGATGGGGGCTGGAGGAATGAAACTGATTGGAGTGGGATGGGGACTTGAGGTATGAAACTGATTGGAGTGGGGTGGGGCTTGAGGTATGAAACTGATTGGAGTGGGGTGGGGCTGGAGGAATGAAACTGATTGGAGTGGGGTGGGGCTGGAGGAATGAAACTGACTGGAGTGGGGTGGGGCTGGAGGAATGAAACTGATTGGAGTGGGGTGGGGCTGGAGGTATGAAACTGATTGGAGTGGGGTGGGGCTGGAGGAATGAAACTGATTGGAGTGGGTGGGACTGGAGGTATGAAACTATTTGGAGTGGGGGTGGGGGCTAGAGGCTGGAGGAATGAAACTGATTGGAGTGGGGTGGGGGGGCTGGAGGAATGAAACCGATTGGAGTGGGGTGGGGGCTGGAGGAATGAAACTGATTGGAGTGGGATGGGGGCTGGAGGAATGACACTGATTGGAGTGGGATGGGGGCTGGAGGAATGAAACTGATTGGAGTGGGATGGGGACTTGAGGTATGAAACTGATTGGAGTGGGGTGGGGCTGGAGGTATGAAACTGATTGGAGTGGGGTGGGGCTGGAGGAATGAAACTGATTGGAGTGGGGTGGGGCTGGAGGAATGAAACTGACTGGAGTGGGGTGGGGCTGGAGGAATGACACTGATTGGAGTGGGATGGGGGCTGGAGGAATGAAACTGATTGGAGTGGGATGGGGACTTGAGGTATGAAACTGATTGGAGTGGGATGGGGACTTGAGGTATGAAACTGATTGGAGTGGGGTGGGGCTGGAGGTATGAAACTGATTGGAGTGGGGTGGGGCTGGAGGAATGAAACTGATTGGAGTGGGGTGGGGCTGGAGGAATGAAACTGACTGGAGTGGGGTGGGGCTGGAGGAATGAAACTGACTGGAGTGGGGTAGGAGCTGGAGGAATGAAACTTTTTAATAAATTCTAAAATATAACATATGATTATATGATGACGGTATCGACACTGAAATATGACTGGATGGAAACTTGAATTTTCAAGAAAGGAATACGTATGGCAAATAGTGGTCAATATAATCCATGGTGAAAGAATGTGTATTGATACTACCTGGACCAAATGACCAGTTCAACTAATCAATAGTTAGCTATAGTTTGAAACTATGATCTAGCTTTTAATGTTATCATATGGCTTATTAATTGAAAATGCTGGCACATGAGTTGAAGTTAATATTTATCTGATGACCCTAAAAGCTACATGAGGGACATTATAAACGACCATGTCACAGCTTATGATATAGTGTGTGGTCGGAGTCGCGAATGAAGGACTTTAAATAATCCTGCACCAGAAATAAACAACTGATTGTATCCTAAGTTATACAGAATTTTCTTGCGTAGAATAATTATTTTCCTTAGGAAAATCGGGTTTGTAACCTTGATTATGCACGATATTGACATCTGTGAATGAGTGAGGGATTTGTACATAAATATACCGCGACTTAATATATGTATTAAAAATTTTTATTCGTCCGCTTAGAGTAAATATGTGCGTTGATCTGTATTATTCCTGGGAATAGTACCAGTAAGTAACTAAGCGTAACCTACTGCACATGAACATTGTAAAACAAATTCTTGCTGTTACATGTTACTTTCAAATCGGTATATTTTTATTGTAAACAAATCAGAACTTTGTATATCTTTCACCATGATAACGAAGGAAAAATATCAACATACCGTGCTTGCTATTCGCAATATCACTTGTGGTTTTTTAATGAACGTTAAAAGGTCAAATGGGGTTCCTGCTTTCCCAGCACCGAAAGCACCACCTTCCGTCCCGGACATCTTGGAAAAATTATCATGATCACGAGGAAATGACGTCACGAGTTTATAATTATTATTTTTTACTAAGATATAATCAAATATGTCATTTCCATTATTTACATCTAACAACAATTCATAAACAAAAATAAATACATGTTTTGATCTCTTTTTTTGATTGCCTGCAATTTTTATTTTCGCCACACAATCATCCCATATTTTGATGACGTTTATCACAAACATTGCACAACCCGGCGGAAAGAGTAGCCATGAGAATCTATATTAAGATTACAAAACGGTTATATATACCGCATTCGGCCTTCCCTTACTAAGATCATTGCGTCAGTACACAACTTTCGTTTTGTTGGTTAGTCAAAGAAGAAGCAATATGGAGAAACGTCAGAGGAGGGAGAGTGCCACTGAATCCTGCCCAGTCTGCCACGAGGCAGTAGAAATATACGCGATCGGAAGTTGTGATCACCCAGTTTGTTACCGATGTGCCCTGAGGATGAGGGCGTTATGTGAACAGTTATACTGTCCTATATGTAGAACCGATCTTAATCAGGTATGCTGACTTGAAGTTGTGTTCATTTGCCTCTTCCTGGTATCTTAGCTAATAAAGCAAAACTATTCCTAGCTAGGTAATTTTGTACACGATGTTTGAAAGTTAGTAACAATGTAGTAACATTTGAGGGCAAATGATAACTTACATGTCAGTGCTTCCAACCTTTTGTCAAATACTATCTGGTTATGGCCTTCATAATCAAGATGAACTTGGTAAAAAGGCGTTGTAATAATTTCTACTTAGTAGTTGTTTATCTGAATTTAAAAGATGTTATGTTTAATTTTGAACATTAGTTGAATATGTTAGATCCTGAACTGGAATGGAAAGTTTTGAATTAATAAGTGAAGGTAAAGAAATATTAGGTGATTGTAGCATTTTCCCACAATTTGATCAATGCCCGGTTTACATGATCATGGTGAAATATGGTGAATTGGTGACTCTACATGTACTTTCACTTTCATTTATAGAAGGTGTATAGAACAGTTAGAGATTCTGAGAAATTTCAGTAGCATGAACTTTGTATGCAGCAATGGTTGAATGGTCTTTCTGAAAACATAATTTGTACATTCCATATTTATATTTAACTCATTGCTTTTGTTTGCTCAAGCAGGGTGCCCATTTTCTAACAATCAAATGAAAAATATGGAAGTAAATATATAAGAGGACTTTGATATTGATTTATCATCTGAAATGGGTATTACCTTATAATCCGAGTGCTGTATCAAGGCTGATACTATCACACTAACCCTATTTATGTACCTCAGATTGTCCACCTTTTGCACAAAACACAAGTGCATGTTGCAACATGCAACAATATCTGATCATTTCGTGGAAATGTTAAAAAAGATTATTTTCGACATTTTTTGAGTTGATTATTTGTTACACTATATATGTTGCTCGCTGAAAGTGCAAGTACAAAACTAGATGAAGGTAATCTTACCAAAATTGGTTTTCCATTAATGCATTTGAATTTGATGTACAAGAGGTTCAGTAAATCAATATATAAGAATGTGAGCCCTTTGTCGCAAATAAGTTTTGAAAAAATAGGTATGAACCTAATACAGTGAATGTCAACTCTTGTAAGAGACTGACAGTCAACCAGATTTATCAATAGACATTGTTTTACCAATTGAAAGTATTTATAATATAAATGTAGAACCTTTGATACAGTGAACTTTTAAAAAAAAAATCATAACATTAACTGGTAATATTCAGTTCTTAGATTTGTCAAAATTTCTTCAATTCTTTTTCATTATAAATCAAATTGTGTACTTGTTAAAATTGTTCAATCATGCTAGAATGTTCAAGTGGATTGGTTTGGTCGCAAGATGTATTAACTTACAAAATTTGTTATGTACTTAAATAAGTTGATATATTCTGTTTTACTTGTACTACTAACATCTTTAGAATAACTTGACATTGCTGCTGAACAGGTGATCGTGAATTGATAGGCCTGTCAATGTCTGTTACAAGTGGAGTAATGTCAGAAGCACATTACAAATTGATGTCTATTTGATAATTGATGTGTCTAATTAATTTTAGTTGATAATTATTTTGTAGAAATATGTTTTCTTTATGTTTCAGGTTTATATGGTTCATAAATTGGTAAAGGAGTCGGATATACCTCGCCGTGGTTACATTCCAAACAGGAAGCTGAAAATTTTCTTTGAAGATGATTCCATTAAGAAAAAAGTGGATAAATTGTTAGAACATAGTTGCCCAAAATGTAAACAAACCTTCAGATTATTTAGGGAACTTCAGACCCACATGAGGAAAGAGCACACACTCTTCTACTGTGATCTCTGCATTGATCATTTAAAGGTACACTCCTCTTATAATTCATTTAGTTAATACTAGATCTGTTAATTAAAGACGCCCTCAGTGATTTAGTCTAGCCTGTATATAGTGTTTTTCTACGAACTCTTGGTGATGTTTTAGCCAGTATGTACAGGTTGTGTTGATTAAAAGTTATTTCTGATTTATCATCCATGGTGTATTAGGTATCCTGACAACTACATTGATGGTATTCTCTGGGTTTAAACATATAATTTTGATTGCGACTGTATAAAGTCAGTGCTTGATCCATCCATTTTAAGTTATTTATATCAATATTGGAAGGTAATTTCTTTATTTTCTGTCTTTTGCTGATTTGTTATTGGATCAGTTTCTAATTTTAAAACATCACAACCTCTTTAAATTTTTAGATTTTCACATTT
The DNA here is from genome assembly GCF_031769215.1 of Ylistrum balloti. Classification (NCBI taxonomy): domain Eukaryota; kingdom Metazoa; phylum Mollusca; class Bivalvia; order Pectinida; family Pectinidae; genus Ylistrum; species Ylistrum balloti. Next base: position 5,694 of record NW_026782398.1, on the reverse strand, counting down.
GAGAGAAAGTTCTATAGCCGTCAGAACCTTGCTACCCATCGTCGTGTTGGAGACAAGGATGATACATCCTACAAGGGTCACCCATTGTGTCACTTCTGTGATGAACGCTATATGGATAATGATGAGCTGTATCGCCACTTAAGGAAGGATCACTACTACTGCCATTTTTGTGAAAAAGATGGTTGTAATGATTATTACAGGTACGATTTACTGGGAGTTACAATTACGATGTCAGTCATATTTTATAAGCAGTTGCTATGTTTCAGAAACCTTCTGGTTATATATAATTTACTATTCACGACTCATTCTCAACAAAACAAAGGGCTAAATGTTGACACATGTGACATATGTCTTCCAATGCTTACAACTGAAATTTTTACACATGGACCAACTGACATGTTCTTATCATTAGTATTTCACCCTTCATTGCAGGAGTTGATCAATCTTCACTCCTTGGGCAGCTTTTTACAATAAGTGTAGATTTTAACTATTTTGATGTAAGAAATACCATAAATATGCGAGAGAAAAAGGCTCTGCTGACCAAAGCTTGCTGACAGGATATGCATGGTATTATGCATGTACATTGCTAGTGCCACTTGTGATTATCTTAAAAACTGGTTTATGGGAAAGCTTTTGATACATGGGTAAATTGTTGATGAAAAAAGGAAACTGCCAACAAGCTTGGAACTTAGAGGCAGAATAAAAAAAGCTGCTTCATACACTTGTGGAGAAGATTGAAAACCAGTTCTGAATTGACATTTGTTTTTTTCTTACAGTGACTATGATGACCTGAAACGACACTTCAGGGATCAACATTATTTGTGTCAAGAAGAAGAATGTGTGAATGCTCAATTTACACACGCTTTTCGTTCTGAAATAGACCTTAAGGCACACAAAGCAAGTGAACACTATCGTGGGCTTACCAAGGCTCAAGTCAAACAGTCACGTGTTGTGGATGTGAACATACAGCTTGCTCCTCGAAAAAAACCCCAGAGAGGTAAATTGTCCTCAAAGTATGTTCTGTAGGACTGGTATACATTTCAGGACTGACCAGTAGTAGAAGATCTATGTGTCAGATTTACATGTATACTCTAAGCAAGCCTGATGCATCTTACTACTATACTAACAGTAAAACTGAACAAAAGTGAATTGTCATTTTACCCACATTTTTAAGTTAGGACACAAATAGATTTACCTTAAAATTCATTAATCAAAGAAAATACTATAGTGAATATGTATTTGGATGAAGTAGGCAGTTACCTATCGATGTTGGAGTAAGTCATTATGTTAACAAGTTTAATTAGATTGATTTCTGATGTAGGAAAAACTGCCTGTAAACAGTCAGCAGGTTCTGATATAACATATACTATAGAATAATTTCTGATTCTGATGTAGCAATTATTTCTTCATACAAACTTTTTTTTTTTATTTATAGATTGTGTATTTTCTACACTAAATTTTTAGCCAGATGTAGGAATTTCTTCATTTCTACTAAGAATCAAAGTAGGTTAAGTAACGCTATCGTGAATTCCTTAAAATGTGGAATCAACTTTTCTTTCAATTATGATATATGTTGAATTCATCAGGTTGCATAATTTTGTTTTCTTAATTAGGTGTAATATCTGGGGATGACTATGAAGAGAAAGTACCAAGGAACAGAGGGCGAGGTGGTGCATCTGGTCGTCAAGCATCTTACAGGGACCGCTTCAGGTTGGTATTTAACACATAGAGAACAGCATGGGGAGGGATATCAAACATCTTACAGGGACTGCTTCAGGTTAGTATTTAACACATAGAGAACAGCATGGGGAGGGATATCAAACATCTTACAGGGACTGCTTCAGGTTAGTATTTAACACATAGAGAACAGCATGGGGAGGGATATCAAACATCTTACAGGGACTGCTTCAGGTTAGTATTTAACACATAGAGAACAGCATGGGGAGGGATATCAAACATCTTACAGGGACTGCTTCAGGTTAGTATTTAACACATAGAGAACAGCATGGGGAGGGATATCAAACATCTTACAGGGACTGCTTCAGGTTAGTATTTAACACATAGAGAACAGCATGGGGAGGGATAACAAACATCTTACAGGGACTGCTTCAGGTTAGTATTTAACACATAGAGAACAGCATGGGGAGGGATATCAAACATCTTACAGGGACTGCTTCAGGTTAGTATTTAACACATAGAGAACAGCATGGGGAGGGATATCAAACATCTTACAGGGACTGCTTCAGGTTAGTATTTAACACAGAGAACAGCATGGGGAGGGATATCAAACATCTTACAGGGACTGCTTCAGGTTAGTATTTAACACAGAGAACAGCATGGGGAGGGATATCAAACATCTTACAGGGACTGCTTCAGGTTAGTATTTAACACAGAGAACAGCAGGGGGAGGGATATCAAACATCTTACAGGGACTGCTTCAGGTTAGTATTTAACACATAGAGAACAGCATGGGGAGGGATATCAAACATCTTACAGGGACTGCTTCAGGTTAGTATTTAACACATAGAGAACAGCATGGGGAGGGATATCAAACATCTTACAGGGACTGCTTCAGGTTAGTATTTAACACATAGAGAACAGCATGGGGAGGGATATCAAACATCTTACAGGGACTGCTTCAGGTTAGTATTTAACACAGCATGGGGAGGGATATCAAACATCTTACAGGGACTGCTTCAGGTTAGTATTTAACACAGAGAACAGCATGGGGAGGGATATCAAACATCTTACAGGGACTGCTTCAGGTTAGTATTTAACACAGAGAACAGCATGGGGAGGGATATCAAACATCTTACAGGGACTGCTTCAGGTTAGTATTTAACACATAGAGAACAGCATGGGGAGGGATATCAAACATCTTAACTGCTTCACACATAGAGAACAGCATGGGGAGGGATATCAAACATCTTACAGGGACTGCTTCAGGTTAGTATTTAACACAGAGAACAGCATGGGGAGGGATATCAAACATCTTACAGGGACTGCTTCAGGTTAGTATTTAACACATAGAGAACAGCATGGGGAGGGATATCAAACATCTTACAGGGACTGCTTCAGGTTAGTATTTAACACAGACATGCTTCAGGTTAGTATTTAACACATAGAGAACAGCATGGGGAGGGATATCAAACATCTTACAGGGACTGCTTCAGGTTAGTATTTAACACATAGAGAACAGCATGGGGAGGGATATCAAACATCTTACAGGGACTGCTTCAGGTTAGTATTTAACACAGAGAACAGCATGGGGAGGGATATCAAACATCTTACAGGGACTGCTTCAGGTTAGTATTTAACACATAGAGAACAGCATGGGGAGGGATATCAAACATCTTACAGGGACTGCTTCAGGTTAGTATTTAACACATAGATAACAGCATGGGGAGGGATATCAAACATCTTACAGGGACTGCTTCAGGTTAGTATTTAACACAGAGAACAGCATGGGGAGGGATATCAAACATCTTACAGGGACTGCTTCAGGTTAGTATTTAACACATAGAGAACAGCATGGGGAGGGATATCAAACATCTTACAGGGACTGCTTCAGGTTAGTATTTAACACATAGAGAACAGCATGGGGAGGGATATCAAACATCTTACAGGGACTGCTTCAGGTTAGTATTTAACACATAGAGAACAGCATGGGGAGGGATATCAAACATCTTACAGGGACTGCTTCAGGTTAGTATTTAACACATAGAGAACAGCATGGGGAGGGATATCAAACATCTTACAGGGACTGCTTCAGGTTAGTATTTAACACAGAGAACAGCATGGGGAGGGATATCAAACATCTTACAGGGACTGCTTCAGGTTAGTATTTAACACAGAGAACAGCATGGGGAGGGATATCAAACATCTTACAGGGACTGCTTCAGGTTAGTATTTAACACAGAGAACAGCATGGGGAGGGATATCAAACATCTTACAGGGACTGCTTCAGGTTAGTATTTAACACATAGAGAACAGCATGGGGAGGGATATCAAACATCTTACAGGGACTGCTTCAGGTTAGTATTTAACACAGAGAACAGCATGGGGAGGGATATCAAACATCTTACAGGGACTGCTTCAGGTTAGTATTTAACACATAGAGAACAGCATGGGGAGGGATATCAAACATCTTACAGGGACTGCTTCAGGTTAGTATTTAACACAGAGAACAGCATGGGGAGGGATATCAAACATCTTACAGGGACTGCTTCAGGTTAGTATTTAACAACTAGAGAACAGCATGGGGAGGGATATCAAACATCTTACAGGGACTGCTTCAGGTTAGTATTTAACACAGAGAACAGCATGGGGAGGGATATCAAACATCTTACTGCTTCAGGGACTGCTTCAGGTTAGTATTTAACACAGAAAACAGCATGGGGAGGGATATCAAACATCTTACAGGGACTGCTTCAGGTTAGTATTTAACACAGAGAACAGCATGGGGAGGGATATCAAACATCTTACAGGGACTGCTTCAGGTATTTAACACATATTTAACACATAGAGAACAGCATGGGGAGGGATATCAAACATCTTACAGGGACTGCTTCAGGTTAGTATTTAACACATAGAGAACAGCATGGGGAGGGATATCAAACATCTTACAGGGACTGCTTCAGGTTAGTATTTAACACATAGAGAACAGCATGGGGAGGGATATCAAACATCTTACAGGGACTGCTTCAGGTTAGTATTTAACACATAGAGAACAGCATGGGGAGGGATATCAAACATCTTACAGGGACTGCTTCAGGTTAGTATTTAACACAGAGAACAGCATGGGGAGGGATATCAAACATCTTACAGGGACTGCTTCAGGTTAGTATTTAACACATAGAGAACAGCATGGGGAGGGATATCAAACATCTTACAGGGACTGCTTCAGGTTAGTATTTAACAACTAGAGAACAGCATGGGGAGGGATATCAAACATCTTACAGGGACTGCTTCAGGTTAGTATTTAACACAGAGAACAGCATGGGGAGGGATATCAAACATCTTACAGGGACTGCTTCAGGTTAGTATTTAACACAGAGAACAGCATGGGGAGGGATATCAAACATCTTACAGGGACTGCTTCAGGTTAGTATTTAACACAGAGAACAGCATGGGGAGGGATATCAAACATCTTACAGGGACTGCTTCAGGTTAGTATTTAACACATAGAGAACAGCATGGGGAGGGATATCAAACATCTTACAGGGACTGCTTCAGGTTAGTATTTAACACAGAGAACAGCATGGGGAGGGATATCAAACATCTTACAGGGACTGCTTCAGGTTAGTATTTAACACAGAGAACAGCATGGGGAGGGATATCAAACATCTTACAGGGACTGCTTCAGGTTAGTATTTAACACAGAGAACAGCATGGGGAGGGATATCAAACATCTTACAGGGACTGCTTCAGGTTAGTATTTAACACAGAGAACAGCATGGGGAGGGATATCAAACATCTTACAGGGACCGCTTCAGGTTAGTATTTAACACAGAGAACAGCATGGGGAGGGATATCAAACATCTTACAGGGACTGCTTCAGGTTAGTATTTAACACAGAGAACAGCATGGGGAGGGATATCAAACATCTTACAGGGACCGCTTCAGGTTAGTATTTAACAACTAGAGAACAGCATGGGGAGGGATATCAAACATCTTACAGGGACTGCTTCAGGT